>NC_143576.1:93078985-93378985 GCF_048544385.1 Mastigoproctus giganteus | reverse complement strand
AATTTGTCGAATTTTGTTCCATATTATTCTGCTGTCCATATTTCTATTAATTTTGCTTGCAAAAGATATCCAGGATTCTTTCTGAGATTTCCGGCGTATATAGCGTGCTTTTGCTCTGGCTTTCTTGTACTTTATGAGATTAGTGGTGGTGGGATACTTTCTGAATTGATTCCAAGCCTTATTTTTTTCTTTCTTTGCTTCCAAGCATTCTTCATTCCACCACTGCTTGTAATGTTTATGAGACTGGTGAGCTGTCTTTGGTATTGCAATGTTTGCTGCAGAAATTATTTGATTTGCGATATGAGTAACAGCATTATTGATATCAGTATGTCTTATGATTTTCTCATCTAAGGAAGCAGCATATTGGTATTTTTCCCAGTTTGCTTTGCAAAATTTCCATTTTATACCTCTTATAGGTTGCTGTACATCATTTGCTAGTAGGTGACAAACAACTGGGTAATGATCACTGCTATAGGGACCATCGGAAACAGACCAGTCAAGGAGAGGAAAGAGAGCTGGGGAACAGATGGTGAGATCAATTGCAGAGGTAGTCCCTGTTGGTAAGTGGACATGGGTGTGAGTACCTGTGTTTAAGAGTGTTAGGTTCCTATTATTTATAAGTTTTTCAATCATCTGTCCTCTTTTGTCTGTACGAAGTGATCCCCAGATGATATCATGCCCATTAAGGTCCCCCATCAAACAAAAAGGAGATGGTAATTGTTCAATTAAATCCTCAAATTCTTGCAGTGTATACGCATGATTAGGTGGAAGGTAGAGAGAAATCATAGTCATGGAAATTCCAGTCACGATGCGTACTGCGACTGCTTCAAGGGGTGTTTGTAGCTGAATATGCTTGGATGGAACATTAGAGTCAACAAGAATGGCGACTCCTCCATGACCTGTATTGGTTTTTCGGTCTTGCCTATATAGATTGTAGTTCTTGATTGAAATACTTATGTGCGGAGTTAGGTTTGTTTCTTGCAAACAGATACTTGCAGGAGCATATACGGAAATTAGATCTTTGATATCGCTTAGATTACTTCGAAAGCCACAACAATTCCATTGTAGAAGTGTACGCATTATTTGGGTTTAGTACTTGATTCAGATGACTTACGATGAGCTGCTTGTTTTAATCGATCTGTTTTGATTTTTTCTTTTCTGGGGAAGCTTGGTCGGCCACCACTGTCCATGTCATCATTTGCGTAAAGTTCCAGAACTGGTTCATCTTCTTTCTCCTTTTCATCAATATCCATAGTGTCAGTATTTTTTTGTGTTTTTTCTACAGATTTGGTGGAATTTGTACTGCTTGTTGGTGTTGGATCTTCAGCATCTGGTGGGATTACAATGGGTGTATTAATTGCCTGGTCAACTTTTTGTTTTGTTTGTAGAAGAAGATTACGTGCCCAATCTGCTATTGAGATGTTAGGTGGGACTGTGATGTCAGTCTGTATTGCAATTACCTTTGTTTTCTGCACTGTAGTTGCTGGTGTTGCTGCTGCTGCTGCATATGATCTCACTGCTGGAAGTAGTGGTATCTGCTTTTTGGCTTCTTGATATGTTATCTTATGTTCAGTTTTATATTTTTGAACTTGCTTTTCTCTTTTCCATATATTACAGTCTCTGGAATAGGCAGGGTGGTCTCCTTTGAAGTTTGGGCAGCGAGGAGACTGTGTATTGCATTCTTTACTGGTATGTTCTTTTGAGCCACAAGTGGCACAAATAGCTTGTCCTCTGCATACTGTTTGGGAATGGCCATATTTTTGACATTTGAAGCATCTTAATGGATTGGGGATGTATGGTTTTACCTGGCAATTCAGGTACCCGGCTTTGACTGATGATGGTAGAGTTGGAGTACTGAAAGTAAGTATGATGGTGCGGGTTGGAATGAGGTTTCCATCCTTTTTAATAAGGATTCTTTTGGCATGTATGACATTCTGGTTTTGTAGCTCTTGTACGATTTCTTCTTCAGAGCTGTTTAGGAGGTCCCATTCCACGATAACCCCTTTAGATGAATTTAAAGTGGCGTGTGGAGTGACTTTGATGGGAATCGCTCCAAAAGTTTTGGTTTCAAGAAGAAGCTCAGAATGTCGATGATTTGTCGATTCTATCAGAAGGTCGCCTGATTTCAAGCGGCGAACCATTTTCGGTGGACCAGCTATATGTTCTAGACACCTTTGTATAACAAAGGGAGAAAGTTTACTAACTGGTTGGTCTGATAGGGAATGAATAATTAGAAAGAGTGGCGAGATGGTTTGGGTCACATCTTTCTTTTGTCTTTTGGCAGTAGATGGATTAGGATCATCTTGCTGCCGATTATGATCAGTTTGATCCATAATTCCAGGAGAAGTCTGGTTTGTCAAGTCCATTGTTGCTCCTTTTAGCCCTGAAAGGATGATTTTTCCTTTCAGGTTTCCGGCCCCACCACGGGGAGGCAGGAGCAGTGCCACCTAGTGACCAAGCGGCTGACGGATTAGTTTGTTAGTAAGAAAATGGATAAATATCCTAAAAAAGAAAGGTGATTTTCCTTCCTGGGTTCTACTTAAAATCTGCTAAGTGAAGAACCACTTACAATGAACTGAGAATAAGTGAGCGGCTAGAAATGAAACAGAACAAAATCACTTGGAAGGATCACTTTAGAATTCGCTTAAGAAAAATCGCTTGGTCCCTATCGCTTGGCACTTGGGGCCCAAGATAATAGGTGCATTAATCTCCCAATGATGACTTATAATGCTGCTTCTTGTCGTTTATTTATGACTTGCAAAATATCTGTTTATACCTATTCTAATCATTACTTGAATTTTATGATTTCTGGTTGATTTTTATTTTTTTTTTTATTATTATTTGGAGTCTTGAAATGTCCTAGTTAATCCAATCCCAGTAAATCAAGAGTCTGCTATATTCTCTCTTTAGCAGGTACATATAAAGTTATACCTAATAAATAACACAGAGGTTATTTTAACATAAGTGTGTATACATCGACTCTAATCTAATCAAGGTATAATTAGTAAGAGCAACAAAAAAAACTTAACAATATGTTATTATGTGTGAGAAACTGAATGAATTTCTCTACAGTACAACTAGCTTTCTCGTATTGACTAAATTAATGTGTTAATCACATTAATCTATCACACACATCTATCATAAAAAACCAAAAGTTTTATAACATTTGAAATGAGTACAGTAAAAATTCAGTAGAGTGTTAATAAGAGAATCTGTCTAAAAATTTCTCTTTCATGCAGAAGTTTGCAGCTTGTATGGACACATTGAACTCTTTTAAATCGAAATAAACAGATTTTGGTCCCTTGAACTTTGAATTAAAAAGGTTTTACTGTATTAACTTAATCATTTCCTATCAAAATTTTTATTTATAAACATTAATAATTTATATACAATAAAATATCATATGGACTTTTATAAAAGTGATATTCAATGGTACGAGACAGGAATTTTATTATTATTCCTATGTCATATGCATATAAATTCCATCTATCATTGTTACTGGTAAAATAAATGTCTTAATAAAAAGAAGGAATTGTGCAGCAATCAGCTAAATCTCATGGCCATTTTTGCAGCCACCAGGAAAAAATTCTTCAGAACCACTGCTCTACTCTACTGCCTCCTGAGGCAATAGAGACCATTCTCTTTAATCTCATTATCCTATTTGGAAACAGATGATCTTATGTCAATTTGTAATCAAAAATGTGTATGTAAATCCATGTAAACCTATTAGTTTAAAATAGTTAAAAATTGTGAGAGTGAAAATTTAATGATGATAACAGTTTTAAGCATGTCACTGACATTTTTCCTATACAACATGTCATTAAAAGAACAAGCTTTGTTTTCCAAGAAATCAACAAAACAGACATCTGGGGGGGGGGGGTGGCACTCCACGCTACAAATAAATATACAAGTTAAACTTCTCTAACAGAAGGTACCATTTATTTGTAGTGAAACAGCAATATAACCTCATGAAATTACAGTGCAACTAAAGAGATAAAAAGCTAGCTTGAGAACTTTGCCTTTTCTAAAAGCAGGGGAAACTCATTTTATTTCTAAATGGTTTACTAAATTATTCTTACACTTCACTTTTCAAAATAAAGTTAATACATTTTAGAATCCAAGGCTAAGTAATAGCAGAAAAGATTAGACAAAATATACTGTTAAGTAAAATGAATCTGAAATCAAAAATAACTTCTTACTTGGCTTCTTCTGTTGACAGAACGATCAAAACTAATGGATTTTGGAATAGCACCAGTAGATGATAATCCACTTAATTTATAAAGCTGCTTCTGTTCTGCTACTCCCTCTTCTGAAGCTGATGGAAAGGAGCCATCAAAAACCTGTGATGTTGAACCTCCTTCTATATGACCACGTAAACAAACATCAGTGCTACCTCCACTACTGCTTGTGCTTGAAGTGCTAATCAGACTCAGTCTGGAAGAGTTATGATCAATAACATTAGAAATATCGGGGATTTTCCTGGTTTTGTGATCAACCGTAAGATTAATTGACTCTGCAAAGTTCAAACTATTCTCTGTTTTAGCATCAAGATTAGTATTTGATTTTTCTCCTAGAACTTCTATTTCAAATTCAGCAAGGCTTGTCCCTGATGCAGACTTTTTGAGAATCTCTTCCTGAACATTTGTATTTTCCAGCTGTAAACTTAATGTTTTAGTAAGATCTAATGAGAGTATATCTGCAAGGCTGGAACGATGCCGATGTGTAGTATTCTCAGCTTCTGCAGTAAAAGCTGCTGATTCTTGAAGAGAATCCAGCAACATTCCATCTTGATCTTCAGAATCTGGAAGTTCCCTGACAGCCAAACTAAGGCGACCTACATTCATATGAAAATGTTGTAATAGCTATTTCTTTTATCTTAAGGAAAAACAGTGTACATAATAAACTTTAATAACAATTTTTAACAAATATTTATTAGCCCTTGTTACCATTTATTTAAATTCTGAAGACAAAAATTTAATTTACAAAAACAAAGTTCAATAATGAGCTGTTTACTGTGCATCTCTAATATCACAAAAAGGTGTATTTGTGCAATTCAGAAAATGTGAAAACCACAACTTGACAGTTATGATGTTCTCAGTTACTGATTTTAAATTCTTATGTATTATTTCCAACATAAAAGTTAAGCATTTATTATGTTATGATTCAATACCATCACACAATAATGGGTACAGGAATTAAGTTTGAATAATTAACAGTTAGCAAAACACAACCATCTGCAAAATAACAAAAATAATATCAGCAACAAATTGCTTCAAAAGTTTCAATAAAAAGTAATTTTAAGTGTTTTAATATTCTAGATCACAATTGTAACTGGCAGCTAGTGGACCATTCAAGCCCTCTGGATGATTTGGTTTATCTCAAGAATTAGTTAGATTTTCTTTTTCTTTCTTTTTTTTTTATATAAATTTTCCTATTTTTTTGATGCTGAATTAAACCTAAAGTTCCTGTGTAAAATATACAAAGGGTGTGAATAAAAAATTTCCAAATTGTGCACTGTTCATGTAATTTAGTAGTTATTCTATGCTATTAGCATCAAAAAAATTCTCCTGCAACCAGATACACTGAGACCAAAAATTTTGCCATAGTCCTGGGTTTTTAACTCCACTAGTGTAGCCTGCAATTGTGCTTGGATTGCAATGATGTCAAATCTCCTGAAAAATCAAACATCAGTTTTGATGTGGAAGGGGCTACAGTGATTGACCTGGAGAGTACGCAGCTTGGGAAAGGAGAGATCAACAGACAAAGACGAAGTTTTTTTGACCAGAATTTCCCGCACAGTCAAAAAGAATGAACAGAAACATTATAGAGAGTGGGGGAAACCAATCTCAAACTCCAGTATGATACTTCTTGTAATGTTTTTGTTGCATATCTTCCTGTAGACATGACAGAAAATCCTTATAGAAATACTGATTCATAGTTTATTCCTGATTCACAATTCCATCAGTTTTTGGAAATACAATCAGAGTGCTCTTCAAATGAAAACAAACTTGCCTCACTTTTGCAGGTGACTTCTTAGCAGGTCTCGATTACACAAGTTGCCTGCCCTACATGTTGTGACTTCTTTAAATAAAGAATACGGCTTTGTCAGTCATACCCATAAACATGTTTATTCACCTCTGATAAAGGAGTTCTAGGTCACTCTGAAGCATTTCCTCAAATGCACAAATCGGAAGGCAATCAATCACATTAAACTCAACGAGAACATTAAATGGAAATAACACGTAAGCGAGTTTAATAAAAGACACTTTACCACATGAAATATTTAACATGTTTATTGGAATGAAATGACAGGATCCTGAGCTGGATATCATCATCCTTCTCTTTCTTGGTGATTTCTTTCTCTCTCTCTCTCTCTCTCTCTCTCTCTCTCTCTCTCTCTCTCTCTCTCAGGGTAAGTTGGGAATTTTTTTTTTTTGGCTGATGCAGCATAAGCCTCAGGCTTCCTTGCACCGTATAGCTAATAATAATAATAATAATAATAACTGATAAAAAAACTTGGCTTTGTTTTGAATTTATATGTTGAAATCCATCTTTGGGCTTGGATTTTGCATTCTATAAAAAGATTACAATAATAGGAGTTGGCACTACATAGCTAAATCAAATTGGTTTTTTATTATTATTATTATTATTATTAAAGAATTAAAATTTTAAATTAGTTACTTCAAATTATATCCACTTGACAGGGATGTACATATACCTTTATAATGTAACACAGCTGAACTTGGTTTTAATAAGCATGTAAATAATGAGATAACAGCTGTAATTACCTAAATTTGCACGCCGTGCAAATTTAGGTAATTCTGCAAACGTCCTTAATAGCTCGGGTAGTCGAAAAAAACCCAATTCTTGGAATATACAAAAATGAAAGGGGTGATTTAGCTTTTATGACCACCCGCATCGGATTAGGGGCCAGTTTATGACCTAACCTTGTCCTTTCGGGGACAGGAGCTATACAATAGGGCATTTGGTGTTCCGTTTTTAATCTCTATGTATACATTACCTTATTTACATATTGTCTTGTATTCACTGAACCATAAATTTATTTCAGGACTTTTGAGAAATTTGTAAATGATAATTGTTTGTATGCAGATCACTTTACTGTCATTTTAAAGTAAAATCAGTTAGAAATGAACCCTTTCTTTGGAAACATGTCTGCTAACAAAAGAAAGTCTCTCTCAATACGCAAAAAAGTCGAAATTATTTGTGAGTTAGAACGTGGTGCTAAAAATATTGAAGTGCATAAAAAGTTTTCTTTGTCCTCTTCAACAGTATCAACATTGTGGAAGAATAAACATGTTTACAATCGGCACTGGAAAAGAACATAACCTAAAAAAAAAAAAAAAATTGAAAGTGTGAGGTTACAAACATCAATGAAGCATTGCTTCAATGGTTCACTACAATAAGACTAATTGAAATCGCTTTATTATTAATTAGTATTGTTTTTAATTATGGAGAAATAAATTGTGTTTAGTATTAAGTGCATGGTTTTAAAATTACTGACAAATAAACTGCATTTAATATTAAGTGTATTGTAGTTTATACAATACAAGCATATTAATACAAATAATATGTAGGCAACACTAATATTTTTTTCTCTCTAATACTTCTTTTGTTTTTTGAATCTATCTTTTTATCAAGTTATTGAGAATTAAAAAAAATAGGAGGTAGATTTAATTCATCACTGATATAGAGAGTAATGGTTATAACAAGGAAATTTTGTTTGCCCCCTGATGCTCGTTATAACCAAGTTCAACCGTATATGATCTAGTACTAAATCTGAAAATATCTGCAATTCTGCTGACACATGATAGAAGGAAGTACACGATGACAGCCAAATCAATCGATTCAGTCCAGAAAGACTGTGCAATGCTCACAGAAGAGAATTTTTCTGTGTGGTCTGTGTTTGCTAACAGGACAGACTGTTTTTATAGAGATGGGATTCACTTAAATAAAAAGGGTGCAAAAATATTTACTGATGCTATCAAGGCTGCATTAGTTTGGTTGGAAAACTGATAGTTGAGGGGAGGGGGCTGTGCAAACTAACCAACTGACAGCAGTTGCAAGCAGAAGTGCAAGTGATTCTTGCACTGCTTCTTTTGTAACACGAAGCAGCCTGGAAAGCAGCAAGATGGTCTGGGATTTCAAGGCTTTCTGCGGATCCTTGTGGAACAAGGAAATACATGGGCTGTATTCAGGTTAATAACAGCTGCATGTATACTTGTGTATACGCTAAATGCATAGTAAATAAATTTGACGGTTCTGAAGTGCTGGTCATCAAAGGCAAACATGGGGATATCAGAGACAGTGTCACCCAGATATACAGGATGCAGAATTTAAATATGGCAGCATACAATGTGTACAGAAAGGAAGTGTATATATCTATGTATGTTTCTAAGGTGAGGCAGCTCTGGAACAGATGTTCAACTCTGATGCAGAAACCTGGGCTGCATACACATCTCTGTAAAGCCAGTTGTATGAGTGTAAAGTGTCTGTGAAATGTAGTGTAAGGTAATGTTGTCAACTGGCCACTTAGCTTCCAGGAAGCAAGTAACTAATCAAAAGATTTTCTGGCATCCACCCTTGACATGAGGAGGTGGGCCTCAACAAATGCGTACGAAATGTACAGAAAGAAAGAGGGCCAAACTAAGGAAAATCCCACATGAGCAAGTCAGTGCCAGCTCACACACAGATTCTCTCACACCCTAAATGGTTTGATTTGATTTGATTTTGGGTTTACTGGCACAACAGCAACCTAGGCCACCCTACATGGAAAAAGAAGAGAATAACAAAAAAAGTAAAGAAATAATAAATAAATCCCACACTGAACAAAAGCCAGTGCCAGCATGTTAAAAAATAAATAAATACAAAATAATAAATAAAATAAAACAAAATTTCCACCCCAAACATCAAGACCACTAGTAAAGACAGTGAACTGCCATCATCAGAGGCAGACAATCTTCAGAGTAGTTCTGTATAGTTCTGAAAGCTCATCAGAAGGCAGTAATAGTAGTTAATATGCTGTGGTACCAGTTATTAGAAGCAGAAGAGATAGCAGACAAAAATGTTAATGTAGTGGTGAGAGTAAGAGTTGTTGTTGGAGCTTACACTGTCCCAGAAGCAAAGCAGTGACTGCAGTGCATAAAATTTTTATAGGCAAAACCCATGAAGATAGAGGAAATTTTCTTAAGAAGCCAATAAATAGTTTCACTACAAGGAACCAAGAGATCAGTGAGAGTCAAAAGTTACTGCCATAAATCTGAGTAAAATGGAAAAAAGTAAAGAACAAGCCCCCAATCTTCCAGACTGCCACAGAAACAGAGGAGGACTAGAGAGGTTAAATTCTGAAAGAATAAAATTCAATGATCCATGACCAGTCAATAAAAAGAGGCACAAGAAAACAATATTTCTTCTTCCACAGTATTGTGAAGTACATATCGTGCATAAACAAGTAGGTATGCCCAATTTCCAATGTCAGTAGATTCATTACAATTAATAGCAAAAAAGGGTAATGATTCAGCACATCACTGTAGAATTGGGCAGGGATATATTCTGTCATTTTTTCTCTCCAAGTAAAATTTTGGCTGAATTTCAAATTAATTTTTATTTATTTATTTTAAAATTTATTTTTGCTTTGCGATTAAAAAAGCTATTTCATATGAAACTTTCACAGCCTTCATGACAATCTCATATGCTGCAGGGAATCTCGCCCAACAGTAAAAAGCTCCACTGGTTTTTTAGATAGATTTGGATAGTTTTGATTTAAATGTTGTTCCAGTCAAGGACAACAATTGCATGCCTCATTGCTCAGTGCTTTTAGCTGTACAATGCACCAAGGATTTGCAGCCCATATTTTGCAATATATATAAAACCATACTTGATATAAAACTCATCAAATTTGCTTTTTTTTTTTTTTTTTTTTGTCATCATTAAAATGCAATTAACTGGTACAGTGAGTCCTCATATAACACGTGTTTACTCTACACGAATTCGATCATACACGATTTATAAATAGGGGAACGATGTCATATATAATACGAACCGAATTCGATCATACACGATTTATAAATAGGGGAACGATGTCGTATATAATACGAACCGAATTCGATCATACACGATTTATAAATAGGGGAACGATGTCGTATATAATACGAACCGAATTCGCTTATGCAAGATTCGCCTTTGTATTTACAAGAAACAGCAGTCGGACTGGAATCACCCCAACTGAATGCAACACGATAGGATTGAAGAGAAAATTCTGCAAATGTATTTGTTTTTTATATCAGTGAAGGGGAAACATATTTCACCATAATAACGTAAAATTCCAGTTACACTCAAGTCAAGTGGAACCAATTTCGGCGAAGTCCGGACGGTCTGTGACAGCCAAATCCTCTGCTTGCACCTTCACGATGGTGGGACTGTTAGTAATCCTGGGTATAACCTCCATGCACAAGTACATGGTGGGTGACCACCCAGGTGTGAACCAACATAAACAGGGGTCGAGGTGTGGCGCCCACACCACATGGAGGAACGTCCCCCCTCTATGTTACCAGGCAGTACTAGGTGGTAGATGACTCTCATCAACCGGTGAAATACCACCACTTTGCTTATTGGAGGCTTGAAGTGGTGGAACCCATGTTTAGTCTCTAGAGCTAAGTTCTGGTCAACACTTCCCTATCTCTTCCATCATGCAGTATGATTGATGACTTTTGAGGTTATGATGAACGTTGTGGCAAGATCCAATATTCCTGACATTTCGAGGATACAGCTCTAAAATGGTGTTCGCAGGCCAGCCGCTAGTTAGTTAGTTAGTTAGTTAGTACACCGGACCGAACCTATTGGTAATTCTCTAGGAGGCTTCCGGATCAGCTAGTGTATAATCTTGCTACCTCTACTCTGCCAGATAGTGAGTGGAGGGAGTCCGAGTAGTGTGTATGCGGGGAGCATTGTCGAGGCCACGTTATGTCAAGGATCTGGGTATATTCCTACCACATGTACACCATATCCAAAAATTTCATTACTTCATACAGCATGTCCCACCCACTTTTTCTTACTATTGAATACACCATGAATTGTCAAATTAATAGAGCAAGCTTATCTGCGAAAAGATCTAAACCTCCCAAGTACTTCCTAATTCATTTCACAAATATACGTGGTCTCAATTCTAATCTCAACGATGTCCATTTCCACTTGCAGTCAGCCAAACCCCATGTACTTTTTCTAACAGAATCTCAGTTATCGGTTGATTCAACTACTGCTCATCTCAGATGCCCAAATTATTTGTGTATGATTCCTTTCGCCTCAAAGGTGGCACTTGTGCATATGTCCATTCTGATATTCCCTGTCAGAGACTTGGCAATTTAAAATCTCCTCTCTTTTATCTTCTCTGGCTTAAAATCTCTCTCTACCTCATTGTGTCAAATTCATCTGTAGTCTCTACCGTTCTCCCAACTCCACTAATCACTTGGAGCTCTTTGACTTCCTCTCTTTGCAACTTGGCTTTCTCCAATCCAACTTTCCTAACAGTGAGGTAATTTTCCTGGGTGATTTTGATGTTCACAACTCCAGCTGGCTTCTGTTTTCTAGTCACACCGACCCAGCAGGTCGAGATGCTGAGGCTTTTGCAACTACTAATGACAATGCACAGATTGTTTATTTACCTACAAGAATAGCATACAATCCTAATCATTCAGCCAATATGTTTGATCTTTTTCTCACAAACAGCACTTCTAAGTACATGGTCGAAGTGAGAGGTCCTTTAGGCACTTCAGATCACAACGTGGTGATTCTCTATTCTCCAATGGAACATTTATCTCATGGCTATTCCCAACCTCGTGTTGTTTGGCATTACAAGAATGCAAAATGGGATGACTTGCGAGACTTCTTTTCTTCTTTTCCTTGGTCGGATTACTGTTTCAAAACTTCTGATGTCAGTGTTTGCTCAGATCGTGTCAGTGAAATTATTCTTGCAGGAATGGAATCCTTTATTCCACACTCCACTTTAAAATCTCATCCTTTATCTAAACCTTGGTTTTCCAATAAATGTGCTAAGGCTGTTCAAGAGAAGAATGTTGCATATCATAATTGGCTTGTTTCTAATTCTTCAGTTTCATTTTCTGCCTACACCAAAGCTCGCAACAATTTGAAAGCAGTTATTAATCAGTCCAAACTAGAGTTTGAACAGGCTAAGAGTAGAAAACTTGCTTCTTGCCCTTATGGTAGCTGTGCATTCTGGTCTCTTCCAAAGCTACTGGCCGCAATTTTCGCCCATCTCTGCTCCCACCTCTGTCTGAACCAGATGGTTCTGTTGTCACTTCAGCCAAGGATAAAGCTGACCTGCTAGCATCCCATTTTTCTTCCAGCTCATGTATTAATGATCTTGGTAAAACACCTTGCACCATTCCCAACACGCTCTATTCAATGCCTCCTGTGGTCTTCCGTCAAAAGAATATCAGAAGGATTTTGATGAATCTTGATGCTAAGAAAGCTCCAGGTGCTGATAGTATTTCTCCACTTGTTCTCAAAACCTGTGCTCCTGAATTTACTCCTATTCTTTGCCGCCTTTTTTCACTTATTCCAAAGGTGTTTTTCCTTCTGCTTGGAAATTTGCTCATATCCAGCCAGTTCCTAAAAAGGGTGACAAATCCCTCCCATCCAATTATCATCCCATTGCAATTACTTCTACTCTTTCTAAAGTAATGGAGAAATCAATTAACCGCCAACTCTTAAACTACCTAGAAACCTTCCGTCTGATCAACGATCGCCAGTATGGATTCCGTCAGTGTCGATCCACTGGTGATATTCTGGCTTATGTTACCCATTTATGGACTAATTCAATGGAAAGGTTCGGTGAAACACAAGTAGTTGCTTTTGACATCTCAAAGGCTTTTGATCATGTTTGGCATAAAGGTCTTCTAAACAAGCTTCCATCTTATGGTTTGCCAACTGTTTTTAGTAATTTGTTATCCAGTTTTCTCTCTGATCGCTCACTGAGGGTGATGGTAGATGGCTCTCAGTCTTCTAACTTCTCCACTAATGCCGGTGTCCCCCAAGGTTCAGTTCTTTCCCACACTCTTTTCCTCTTGTATATTAATGACCTTCCATTGACTGGAAATCCTATCCATAGTTTTGCCAATGATAGCACATTGCATTCCACTTTCCATTTTGAGAAACCTTGTCCTGCTCAATCAGCTTCAACTTCTTGAAAATCTTCTACCAATTCCTTAAATGCCGATCTTCGGGTAATTCTCCAGTGGGGCAAAGACAACTTAGTTGATTTCAACCCTTCTAAAACTCAGTCTTGTCTTATATCTCGCAAAAAGGATTCTTCTGCTTCTATGCTTATCTTTAGTGACACTCTGATTTCTAGGCAAAATGATATATCTCTTTTGGGGTTTACCCTGACTTCTAATCTCTCTTGGCACAAGCACATTACAAATATTGCTTCCTCTGCATCTAAAAAACTTTGTTTTCTCTTTCGCTCTTGGCATTACTTTTCTTCCAAACAGCTGCTCACTCTGTATAAATCGCAAATCCGCCCTGCATGGAATATTGTTCTCACATCTGGGGTGGTGCCCCCAAAACCTCTCTCAGGCTTCTTGATTCCATTCACAAGAGGGCAGTTAGGTTAATTAATGATTTATCTCTAATAGAGTCTCTCCACTCGATTTCTCATAGACGTACTGTTTCTGCTGAATGCCTCTTCTACAGATACTTCCATGGGCACTGTTCTTCTGAATGGGCTTCTATAATTCCTTCTCTCTCTTTAAAAACAGTCCGAACACATGCCGCCACCAGCCAACATCCATTTACTGTCCAACTTCAAACCCACAGAACCAACTTTTCATCTTCCTCATTTATTCATTCAACTGCCATTTTCTGGAACAACCTTCCTTCATATGTATTTCCTGAAAATTACAATCTACAGAAGTTCAAGTCCAACGTCAACAAATATCTTCTTTTGGCTTCTCAACCTACAACCCAAGCACGGTACTAAGTACTATAGGTTCTAATGTTTGGGGTTCACATAAAAAAAAAAAAATTCCACACATCTATTCTACATCTATCCTTTCTTAATTTGAATTTATGCCTCCTTAGATTCGTAATCTGAATAAGTGGAAGGATCCCATCAGAATTCAGCATGCTTAACCCATTCAAGGCCTTAGATGTGAAACCTGCCAAAGATGTTTCACATATTTGGCGGCGTCAACTAAATTTCAGTCCGACAGTCAGTGTTCGGTCTGGCCCATTGGCGAAAGTGTGAAATGGAAATAATACAAATTACGCCATTTCCTAAATGATGCTAATGCAGTCACTAACATTAGCATTAGCAGAGACATGTGGTACAAGAAAGCAAGCTTAAGTAGCATCAGCCAAAAAAAAAAAAAAAAAAATTTCACCCCTCCATTCGTTCCGATTACCTGTCCAGCTCAGTCTTAAATTTATTTAGGCTGTCAACTTCCACAACAAAAGATAGAAGTCTGTCCCATCAATCAACTACCTGCTGGCTAAAGGCAAACTTCTGCACATCTATCCTACAGCTGTCTTTACTCAATTTGAATTTATGCCCTCTCAGGTGATTATTCTGAGCAAGAATCCTACCAGCATTGAGCATGCTCAAACCATTCAAGTCTTTATACACCTCAATCAGATCACCTTGCAGGTGCCTAGTCTCCAGATGCTGTAATCTGCAAAACAAAACCAACAGCTCTCCATCCTTCTTAAAATGAGGCCTCCAGACCTGTATCCAGTACTCAAGGCTTGGCCTGACCATTGCCTTATACAAGGGGATAATCACCTCCTTATCCATGCTATAAAAATTCCTGTATATCATTGACAAGACACCATGAGCTACTCTTGCAGACCATCTGCACTGCTCAGAAAACTTCATATCTGCCTGCTTTTTTTTTTTTTTTTTTTTGATTTGGTAGTTGTTGGCGCATCGGCTTCTGTGGCCATATTGCACCTCCCAAGGTTTTTGCAGTACTTTGATCCAAGCCCGAGGCGGGAATCGAACCCGCGACCTTTGGGTTGCCGGGCAGGTACTTTACCCACTCGGCTAGCCCGGTCGGCATATCTGCCTGCACAATTACCCTCAGGTCCTTTTCATTCTCTACCACTATCAGTGTAGTTCGACAGAGTTGATGTATTACTCTGGGGTTACTGCTTCCCATATGTAGTACTTTACATTTGTCAATGTTAAACTTCATTTGCCACCTCCCAGCCCATCTGCTCAACTTTTCTACATCCTGTTGCAGCAGCATAGTGTCATTAATGTCCTTAACAACCCTGCCAACCTGCGTATCGTCTGAAAACTTGGACATTATAAATAAAGAAAACAACAATTTTTTTTTTTTTTTTTTTTTTGATTTGGTAGTTGTTGGCGAATCGGCTTCTGTGGCCATATTGCACCTCCCAAGGTTTTTGCAGTACTTTGATCCAAGCCCGAGGCGGGAATCGAATCCGCGACCTTTGGGTTCCCGGGCAGGTACTTTGCCCACTCGGCTAGCCCGGTCGGCAAAACAACAATGGGCTCAACACTGAACCCTGAGGGACTCCACTAATAACAGTCCATTGATTACCACTCAACCATCCCTTTATCCATTGCAGCAATTTGCCTCCAATGCCACACTGCTCCAATTTGTGCAGCAGTCTTCCATGTGCAACAGTATCAAAAACCTTTCTAAGATACAAGTATATAATATCAAAGTTATTCCCTACATCCAGTTCCTTTGTGACTGCATCATAGTATCCAATCAAATTGGTCAGGCAAGACTTCCCCTTAACAAAACCATGCTGTGTCCCAGCTATAACTGAAGTCTTGTCTAGATGATCCTGCAGTGGTGCTTCTTTAACCAGTGCCTCCAATAATTTCCCTGGAACAGAAGTTAAACAAACAGGTCTATAATTACTTGTGTTGCCCTTTGATCCTCCTTTGTGAATTGGGGTCACATTTGCACATCTCCAGTCCATGGGTACCTCCCCTGAGTCCAAAGAAGCTCTCATAATTATGGCTAAGGGTTTGCTTACTTCCTTTGCTGCCTCCTTTAATATAACTGGATAGATCCCATCCAACCCGGGTGCCTTTTTTATGGTTATGTTCAACAATTTCTCCTCCACTTTCCTCTCAGCTATTACAAAATCATCTAGCTCACTGCCAGAGTTTAATTCACCTCTGGCATTTCCCTCCCTGAATAACTCCTCATGTGTGAATGTAAATGCAAAATACTCATTTAGTTTGATAGCCACCTGAGCAAGATCATAAACAGTTGAACCATCAATATCCAGTGGACCAATCTGATTCATTCCTTTCATTCTAGAGCAGGCCCGGGCAAACTAAGGCCCGCAGGCCGCATGCGGCCCGCCGCACATTTTTGTTCAGCCCGCGAGCTTCAATTGTATTTTCGAAAAAAGTTTACTTATTTTATGACTTTTGCGACGCCTTTTTGAAAAATAAATTTGTATATGTAATATATTATAGAATTTGTCAACTTGTACATTGTTTTATCATTTCTGTATTGTTCAAATTGAGATAGAATTTGAAACTGCGCGCGAACCGGAGCGAGCCAACAGGCACTTTTATAACAGTATAATTTGCTATTATAAACTAACCGAGTGAAACTACGGTAACAGACAACCGGTGATGACAACAACGGCTTTGCTGCGGTGGCGGAGTAATAAGATAGGACTGCTGACCGGCAGCAGTTCCAATCTGATTTCTCTGATGGTCATCCTGCAGTTAGTTTTTTTGCATTATCTTCGGTTATCATCTTGGTGCCAGTAGCGATAAAAATAATATTTACGCCCTTTTAAAAATGAGTAAAAAACAAAAAATTCAACAAGAGTATCATGTCTTCAATGAAGAGTGGAACAGTTTTCTTCAAAATATTTTTTTGCTAACATAAATAACAAGCCTATTTGTCTCATCTGCTGGGAGAGTGTTTCAGTGTTGAAAGAGTACAATATTAAAAGACATTTCACTACTAAACATTCTGAATATGGTGCCAATTTAACTCCGGAAGCGAGAAAGAAAACTGCTGATGGATTGATTCAAAAATTATCTAGACAACAGAATGTGTTTACGTGGGTAACTAAGGAATAAGAAGCTACTGTAGAGGCAAGTTTTGTTATTTCTCATATAACTGCAAAAAGCAACATGCCTTTTTCTGATGCAGACTATATTAAAGAATGTATGACTGAAGTTTGTGGAATTATATGTCCTGACATTAAACACAAATTTGAGAATATAAGTTTATCTCGGCGAACCATAGTTAGAATTGAATCTATAAATACAAATTTGAATGAGCAATTATTATTATCAGTATTAGAATCCATGACATGGTACTCGACAGCTCTCGACAAAAGTAACGACCAAAAGAATACTGCGCAGTTATTAATTTTCATACGTGGATGTATCTCTAATTTTGATATTATTGAAGAGCTTCTTTCAATGGAATCTCTTAAAGACCAAACAACGGGAGCTGATATATTTGAAAAAGTTGAAAAATGCTTAACAAGATATAATTTACAATGGAACAAAATGGTAAGCATAACAACTGACAGAGCACCAAGTTTGACAGGTAAAAATGTTGGAACATTAAAGAAAATTCAGGATAAAATTTGTGAAAATTATCGTGATTATAATTTAATTACAATTCATTGTATTATACATCAACAAGTATTACGTAAAAATGTGTTGAAGGTTGAACATGTCACATCTTGTATTATTAAACTAGTAAATTTAATACGATCGAGGGGCCTGTAACACAGACAATTTGTTAATTTTCTTCAAAATATTGAATCCGAGTACACAGATATTCCTTATCATAGCCAAATTCGATGGCTTAGCTTAGGAAAAGTTCTTCGGCGAGTATGGGATCTTAAAGATGACAATCATTCTATTTTTAAAACTGAAAAATATTATGGACTTTCCCAAATTAACTGATAATAACTGGATTTGTGATTTTGCGTTTACCCTGGACATCGTGACACACTTAAATACTTTCAACACCGTGTTACAAAGGAAAAATTTATATGCCCATGATATGGTAAAAAGTTTGAATGGATTAAATTAAAACTCCAGTTTTTCCTTCAACATTTATTAATTAACAAGGCAGACCACTTTCCAACCATGAAGTTGCTGAAGATTCCAGAAAATAAATTTGAAAATATTGTGAAATTATCAAAGCTTTGAATGGCAACTTTTCACGAAGATTTGGCAACTTCCGAAAATTTGAGACAAGTTTGGCAATAGTGCACGACCCATTTTCAATAGAAATTGATAGTGCATCGAGTGAACTACAGCTTCAGATTATAGATCTGCAGTGTGATACCGATTTAAGGGAATTGCACCGTCATGAGGAAATCTGTAAATTTTACAATACTCTTAATTCGGACAAATTCAACGAACTTAAACATTTTACCCGAAAAATGTCGGTTATTTTTGGATCAACCTACATATGTGAACAAACATTTTCCATCATGAATCTAAATAACATTTCTTTACGATCAAGCATCACCGATGAACATTTAAAAGCAGTTTTAAGAATCTCAACTACAAAATTAACACTCGAAATTTAAAAAAAATGGTAAAAGATGTAAAACAGTTCCATTCATTTAATTAAATTCTTGGTTGCTAGAGAATAATTTTTTTATGTTATATTTCTTCTTCATGATAACAAATAATATATATCTAAAAATAGTATTTTACGTGCGGCCCGCCTTCTTTTTGAATTCCTAATGTGGCCCTTCAGGAAAAATGTTTGCCCAGGAAAGAACTCTTTCCTGTTTTTCTTTGCATCCTTTGCAAAGATTTCTCATAATCTGCCTTTGCCTGCCTAATCTCCTTTGTGACTTGGTTACAGACCAGCTTATATCTATCACAGGCTTCCATGTCACCCATTAATTTATATGTATCCTATGAATTTTTCTTCTCTCATTTTTCTCCACATTCTCATTAGTTCATCTGACATCCATTTAGGTCTAAACCTTGAACAATATTTCGTAATTGGTATGTAAAGCCTAGTAGCTTCCAAGATTAATTCTTTGAATGCCTCCCATTTTGAATTTGCTGTTGGTAATATCATCAGTTGGTCCCACCATATAGAATTTAAATACTTCCTTAGACCACCATAGTCGCCTTTACGAAAGCAAAAACCTTTCCCTTTACCTCTGAGTAAATCCCACTTCAGCACACTGTGATCACTGCCACCTAGTGGTTCCTTTATCTGCAGATTCTTAATGCATAAAGAATCACTACTGATAATCAGATAAAAAGTATTATTCCCTCTAGTTACCTCCCAAACAGGCTAATGTAGAAAACAATCATCCAATAAATTCACAAAAGCCTTGCTAGTGTGCGAGTGACCAACCCACAAATTCCAGTCAATATCCGGGAAATTAAAATCCCCAATTATAAGACTCTCTGATTTACTGGCCCACTCTATTTCCCTGTACAGTTTCTTATTATACTCATCAGAGTCATTAGGCCTATAACATACTCCTACTCTCAATTTTGATCACCCAGTGCTTGTGTCACACCAAACTGATTCGACACTGCATTGTCCAGCGATGTTGACTGGCTGCACTTCCTTGTATTTTATGTGTTTCTTAACTAATAGCATAGCCCCTCTTCCTTTCCTATTCTGTCTATCCTTCCTATACACATTGTACTCCCCAAATTCCAGTTCTGCATTCCTTATATCTGTGTGACACCACATCTCTGATATTCCAACAATATCTACCTTTGATGTTTTGACCAACACCTCATCAGATTTATTTACAAAAAATTTACAATTCATCAGATTTACTTACAAAACTCCTAACATTGGTGTATATGCAAGTATACATGCACCTGTTCCTATTCTTAGCTACCTTAACACAACCCATGTGTTGACTTGTACCGCAATGACTCCCAGCGGTCTCTGAAGTACCCTGCATCTTGTGTTCCAGGCTGCTGCTCATTCCAATAGAAGCAGTGCAAGAATCACTTTCAACTCTGCCAGTGGCTACTGTTTATCTATTAGTCCTTGTATCCCCCCCCAAGCTAGCAGTTTTCTGACCCACCTAACACTGCCTCGATAGCATCAGCAAATATTCTTGCACCCTTTCAGGCAGTGCATCCACTTGACATGGGTAGCCAGTGCAATGTTCAGTCAGTGTGGTGTGACATAAGCACTGAGAAAGCAAAAATAAAATTAGGAGTGTGTTATAGGCCTAATGAATCTGAGCCGACCGGGCTAGCCGGGTGAGTAAAGTGCCTGCCTGGCAACCCAAAGGTCGTGGGTTCGATTCCCGCCTCGGGCTTGGATCAAAGTACTACAAAAACCTTGGGAGGTGCATTATGGCCACAGAAGCCTATGCGCCAACAACTACCAAAAAAAAAAAAAAAAAAAAAATGAATCTGATGAGTACAACAAAAAACTGTACAGAGAAATATAGTGAGCCAGTTAATCAGATTGTCTTATAATGGGTGATTTTAACTTTTCCAGATATTGACTGGAACTTGTAAGTTGGTCACTCACACAATAGCAAGACTTTTGTGGATTTACTGCATGACTGTTTTCTACAGCAGCATGTTAGAGAAGCAACCAGATGGAGTAATACTCTTGATCTGATTACCAGCGTGATTATTCATGTGTTAAGAATCTACAGATAGAGGAAACACTAGGTGGTAGCGATCACAGTGTACTCATGTGGGATTTACTTAAAGATGTAACTATGATCAGGGGTAAAAGGAAGAGGTATTGCTTTCATAAAAGTGATTATGGTGGTCTTAGAAAGTTTTTTAATTCTATACTGTGGCACTAATTGATGTTACCAACAGCAAATTCTAAATGGAAAGCATTCAAGGAAGTAATCATGGAAGCTACTAGGCTTTTCATACCAACAAAAAAATACTGTTCAAGGTTTAGGCCTAAATGGATGTCATATGAACTTAATGAGACTCATGGCAGAGAAGAAAAGTGCATGGGATACTTATAAATTATCAAGAAACACAGAAACCTATGGTAGATATAAACTAGTCTGTAACCAAATCACAAAGGAGGTTAGGAGGGCAAAGGCAGATTACAAGAAATCTCTGAAAAATGATGCAAAGAAAAACAGCAAAGACTTCTTTACTTATGCAAACTCTAGAAGGGAGAGGATGAATCAGATTGGTCCACTTGCTACTGATGGTTCAATTGTTGATGATCATGCTCAGGTAGCTGTCAAACTGAATGAGTATTTTGCATCTAAATTCACACATCAGGAGTTCTATGGTGAAGTGGAGTACAGAAGCTTATCAAACTCTAACAGGGAGCTAAATGATTTTGTAATAACTCAAAGCAAAGTGGAGGAGAAACTGCTGAAGTTAAACATAAGAAAGTCACCTTGGATGGATGGGATTTATCCAGTTATATTAAAGGAGGCGGCAAAGGAAGTAAACAAACCCTTAGTCATAATTATGAGGGCATCTTTGGACTCGTGGGAGGTCTCCACTGACTGGAGATGTGTAAATGTATTCCCAATTCACAAATGGGAATCAAAGAATGACACAAGTAATTACAGGCCAGTTAGTTTAACTTCTCTTCCGGGGAAAAATAATGGAGTCCACTGGTTAAAGAAGCATTGCAGGATCATATAGACAAGACTGTAGTAATAATTCAGACACAGCAGGGGTTTGTTAAGGGGTAGTCTTGTCTGATCAATTTGATTGGATACTATGATGTGGTCACAAAGGAACTGGATGCAAAAATAAATTTTGATATCATATACTTAGATGTTAGGAAAGCTTTTGATAGTGTTACACATGGAAGACTGCTGTACAAATTGGAGCAGTATGGCATTAAGGGCAAGTTGCTACAATGGATAAAAGGTATGTGTGTGGTATGGTTGTTTATTGGCACATTAGCTGCTATGGCTATAGTGCGCCTAAAGGATAAAAGGATGGTTGAGTGGCAGAATACAGAGAGTAGTAATCAATGGACACCGCTCTTCGTGGACAATTGTTATTAGTGGAGTTCCCCAGGATTCGGTGTTGGGCCCACCATTGTTGTTTTGTATATTTATCAATGATATTGATGAAGGTATATCGGGTTTAATGTCCAAGTTTGCAGATGATACAAAGGTTTGCAGGGTTGTTAATGACAGTAAAGACAGTATGCTACTGCAACAGGATCTAGAAAAGATTGCATCTGTCAATGTTAAACTTCAGTTTAACATTGACAAATGCAAAGTACTGCATATGGGTAGCAGTAATCCCAGAGAAGTATACAAACTCTATAGTACTACACTCAGGATAGTGAAGAATGAAAAAGACCTGGGGGTACTTGAGCAGTCAGATATGAAGTTTCTGAAATCTGCAGACAGGCTGCCAGAGCTAGTCATGTTAATGATATACAGGAATTTTGCCAGCAGGGATAAGGAGGTGATTATCTCTTTGTATAAGGCAATAGTAAGGCCACATTTTGAGTGCTGTCTACAGGTCTGGAGGCCTCATTTTAGGATGTAATGCTGCTGGAATGAGTACAGAAAAAAGCAATAAGATTGGCGAGGGGGAACAGTGGGTTGCCAAGAAAGTTCTACAAATTGCAGCGTTTGGAGACTAGACACCTCCAAGGTTTATAAGGCCTTGAATGGTTTGAGCAAGCTCAATAAGAATAGGATTCTTCCCCTTGCTCAGATTATGAACTTGAGGCAAAAACTCAAATTGAGGAAAAAGTTGTAGAGCAGATTTGTGCAAATTTGCCTTTAGCAAGTGGGTAGTTGATTTCTGGAACAAACTTTCATATTTAAATGTGGAAGCTGATCACTTAAATAAACTAAGGAAGAACTATACAAACGTTTGGAGTGAATGGATGAATGAAATCAAAGTTTTTTTTCCTTTTGGCTGATGCTCCATAAGCTTGGTTTCTTGCACGATATGCCTCTAGTGATGCTAATAGTGCTAATATTGTTTAAAAAGGTGGATCAATAACACTGAATAAAGGGGGAAATTGTGTCTGGTGTAACCAATCAAAATCTGACAACAAAAAATTGAACCAACCAAACTGGAATAGTAACTTTTCAATCATGGTTTTTTTGTGTTTTTTTTTTTAAATCCTATCTCTGTACGAAACTGATTTTAAATACATTCTCACACCAAGTTATGAGAATGTATTTAAAAACAAAGAATTAACTTGCTCAGTTTGAATCACATAAACCTCATTACATCTTTATGTCTCATTTATTGCTTATAGGGCCACTATATAAAAATTGATACATAATGAAAAATATAATATGGTAAACTCAATCACATAATACAGTCCTGTAATTTAAACCTTCACCCCCAATTATGGGCACCAGCTTCTGTCCAAATAGGTAAGCAGAGGTTGGCCTGACACAGCCAGGTGATCAGAAGTGAGAGTGCTTTGATTTGATTTTGGTTTTTAAGGCGCAAGGACGAATAAGGCCATGATATGCTAGGTACACGTGAGAGTACAGAAGCACATGCCCTGAGTGGGCCACTGTTCAAGCCTATGTGACTACTAAATGATTAATGACTATATTCATGATTTAATGTAAACTCCTCTGATCTGGTAGTCATGCCATAGTATAAACATGTATATTCAAGATATGTATATTCAAGATAAAAGCTGAACAGGTTATAAAACATACTTTTTTTCCCCCTTCTGGAAGCTAAGCCTCCTCAATATAAGCACTACTATGCTCCCTATATGATAAAAAGCATATATATTACTGAATGTGTCTTGTACAATGATGCTCAAATTTTCTCCTTCAACTCTGCTTCATTAACATGCAAGAGTTTTATCATTTTGCTATGTCAAACACAAGATTATGCACATCTAATTAATATTTTTATTATTATTTTTTTCTTTTATAAAATAAATATAGTAGGATGATTTCTCTTAAATGTTCCTCCATACAGCAGTCAATACACCTAGATTTGATCATGTCCATAAGGGCAACATGGCCCAAGAAATCCATGCACCAGAAAATCCCAAAGCAATAACAACAAAAGAATTCTGGTGAGAAATTACTGTGTATAAAAACAAACAAGGCACCAGAAGTGGATGGGATCTCAATGAGTTATTCTGAAAGAATCTGCAAAATAGATCATTAATATCATAGAATCTTTATCATTATGATAATGAATGCACTATTAAACTCAGATGAAGTCATAAGAAATGCAAAACATCTCTCTTCAAGAGTCATATAAAACATATATGAGTACTTAAAAATGAAGTCTAGTCTTGCAAGGAAATTATAGAGAAATACATTACACAGAAGCATATGGAGAAGAAAAAAATATATAAATTAATCAACCGGATTTGTTACAAGTATTAGTATTTGTCATTAGTTGGATGCAAAACAGCAAGCTATATTAGTATTATCATTATATGAATTAGTATGTACGAGTATATTAGTATGATATGAAGTAGTATTAGTATGATGCAAAGAAGCAAGTTTGTGTAAAATAAGTGAAAACTTAAAATAAAATAAATAATAATAAGAAACAAATAAACAGTAATCAATGTCACCTTCCCTCAATTAATTTGACTACTTCTTTCAAGTATTTGCTCAATCCCTCCTTAAATTTAGAAAAACTTCCACAAGAGTAAGTGGCAGTTAATGCAATCAGCAGCAGATCCAGTCAATCACTCTTTTGAATGAATCTGCTGTCAAGGCTATGATGTCACAGTGCAATTCTTTTTTTGGGCCACTAAGTAAAACTTTCTTTATTGCTTAAAAAATTGTTTTCTATTAAATTTTTATTTAAATTTAGTAGTTTGGTTATTATTTGTGTTTGTCTGATTGAGTTGGTGAATTTGTTCATTACACAGCCTTTGAAGTTGCTTAAAAAATCAAAGATTACTTCTGCTGCCAATTGCTGTATCGATATTAGAATATTTCAATTCTGCCACCGTTGTATTGATGAAAAAAAAAGTGGAGGCTGACATGCCCTTCACCCCACCACAAGACTACAATGGATTAAAAATACTGGAATAAACATCCAACAATTAAGAATATCTCTATAAATATATCAATTATTAAGATATTTGAAGTAATACATAAACTATAAAACTGTAAGAAACAGATGACCAGATAGTTGAGCATAGTAATCAATGATCAAATTATCTATTTAATTGTGGAATTCATGTAATGAGAGGACTTTATTCTGATTATTCCAAGAAATGCCTTTATTCTTTTGCTGAAATAGATACGTTTCGGATAAATTGTATAACGATCTGCATAACTATTTTTTATGCAATACTACCTGCCAAATATATAAATACACATTTCTAAAATTATTTAACTCAAATTTTTTTTCTTACCAAGACTTTGCATGTTACTGATTGTTTCCCCATGAGAATTTACACTACTTTTTTCGATAAGAGGTACATCAAGGAGTGGAGAATTTGTACAGGAAACATTACCTCCAGTTGGAGTTAAATCTTCATGGGATGACAGATTTACTCCTCTGCAATGCCAAAACAAAAAATTAAAGTGAATAACTGTAATTATTTTTAAAACCTTAAAAATCATATTCAATTTTCAAACATACTGAAAATACATTTTATCTATTTAAACATTAAAAGTCATATAACATTATGCAAAAGTGAAAAAAAAAAAAAAAAAAAAAAAAAGGAAAGAAATCTTTAAAAATAAATTGGTATTAATTTTTTTTTTTTTTCCCCCTTTTGGAAGATGCTGAAAAAGTGACATCCTTGTCTCATTTATGACATCCTTGTCTCATTATAATACTGTACTAATATAATAATTACCAATTAGACAGGTAGGGAAAGAAAACAAAAAAAAAACTGGATTTGAAAGTAACATACAACTTAATTTGATGTGCTTTTGGTCAATTTTCCTGGCATTTCTTTTTCTTTCCATTTCTTAATTGTGTTAAACTTACAATTTTTATTCTGCAATAACTTAATCTTTAAATAGGATAATTAATTCTTCAACATAGCCATCTAAAGTGTGATAAATTAGTGGTAGAAATTGACAGTTTTATGATAGCTTATATTTAGTGTGCAGTTCTCTCTTATAAATTATAGTTCAAGATATTTTAGAAATATTCATCATATTATACATTAGTTTTAACAATTATTTTGTGCATATGATGCCAGAAAGCAAGCTTATGCAGCATCTGCCAAAAAAAAAACCCTCCCATTTCACCCCTACATTCATTCCAAATGCCTGTCCAGCTCAGCCTTAAATTTATTTAGGCTATTATCTTCCACAACAAAAGATGGAAGCCTATTCCACCAAACAACTACCCACTGACTAAAGGCAAATTTCCGAAAATCTATTATACAACTATCGTTCCTCAATCTGAAACTGTATCCCCTCAGGTTCTTAGTCTGAGCAAGAGGAAGAATCCATCCCATCAACATTCAGCTTGCTCAACTCATTCAAGGCCTTATATACCTCAATCAGATCACCTAGCAGGTGCCTACTCTCCAGGCACAGCAATTTGCAGAACATAAGCCTTTCTTGATAAGAGCATCCCTTTGTTCCGCTCACCAATTTTGCTACCCTTCTTTGTACTCATTCTAGCAACTCTACATCCTTCCAAAAATGAGGCCTCCAGCCCTGTACACAGTACTCTAGGTGTGGCCTGAACATTGCCTCGTATAACAGGATAATCGCCTCCCTGTCCCTGCTAGCAAAATTCCTATACATCATTGACAAGACTCCATGACCTACCCTGGCAGCCAGTCTGCACTGCTCAGAGAACTTCATATTTGACTGCACAATTACCCCCAGGTCTTTTCACTTTCCATTTCCCTGAGTGTAGTGCCACATAGTTGGTACTTTTCTCTTGGATTTTTGCTACCCATACACAGTACTTTGCATTTGTCAATGTTAAACTTCAGTTGCCACTTCTCAGCCCATTTTCCCAACTTATAGCATACTGTCTTTACTGTCGTTAACAACCCTTTGGAGTAGCATACTTTCTTTACTGTCGTTAACAACCCTGTCAACCTTTGTATCATCTGCAGACTTGGACATTAAACCTGATATACCTTCACCAATATCATTGATAAATATACAAAACAACAATGAGCCCAACACCGAACCCTGGGGAACTCCACTAATAACATTTATCCATGAAGAGCAGTGTCAATTGATTACCACTCTCTGTTATCTCCCACTCAACCATCCCTTTATCCATTGTAGAAACTTACCCTTAATGCCATACCTCTCCAATTTGTACAGCAGTCTTCCATGTGCAACAGTGTCAAAAGCTTTCCTGAAATCCAAGTATATGATATCAAATTATTTTTGGCATTCAGTTCTTTGTGACCACATCATAGTATCCAATCAAATTGGTCAGACAAGACCTCCCTTTAACTAACCTATGCTGTGTTTTAACTATTACTACAGTCTTGTCTAGATGATCCTGCAATGCTTCTTTAACCAATGATTCCATTATTTTCTCCGGAACACAAGTTAAACTAACTAACAGGTCTGTAGTTACTTGTGTCACCTTTTGAACCCACTTTGTGAATTGGTGATACATTTGCACACCTCCAGTCCGTGGGGATCTTCCCTGAGCCCAAGGAAGGTCTCATAATTATGGCTAAGGGTTTGCTTACTTCCTTTGCTGCCCCCTTTAATATAACTGGGTATATCCCATCCACCACAGGTGCCTCCCTTATGTTTAACTTCAACAAGTTCTCCTCCACTTTGCTCTCAGTTATTACAAAATCATTTAGCTTCCTGTTAGCATTTGATAAACTTCTGGCATCCTTTGCCAAAGATTTCTCGTAATCTGCTTTCATCTGCCTAACCTCCTTTGTGACTTGATTACAGACTAGTTTATACCTGCCATAGGCTTCTGTGTCACCTGATACTTTATATGCATCCCATACATTCTTCTTCTCTGCCACGAGCCTCATTAATTCATCTGACATCAATTTAGGCCTAAACCTTGAACAGTATTTCTTAGTTGGAATGAAAGCCTAGTAGCCTCCAAAATTAAGTCCCTGAAGGCTTCCCATTTAGAATTCAGTTTTGGTGACATCAGTTGATCCCACTGTACAGAATTTAAAAACTGTCTGAGACCTCTGAAGTCAACTTTATAAAAGCAAAAGCCCTTCCCTTTATTTGGCCTTGATGGTAAGTATTCCCAGTTGATGCCACTAAATGCTCCCAAGATGTGCTTTTCCTTTGGCAGATTAGAGCCATATAGGTGTTCCTGGCTATTCTATATTTTTGTCTCAAGACCTCCACCTCTGGCTGTGGCCATGATCTCCTTGTTCTTTGGAAAGCTTTTCTTTTACTGTTTACCTCTCTGCTAGGCACTGCAGCTCTAGGGACTACCAGGAACAGCACTGGGGAGCAGATTTTTTTGTTTAAAGGTTGTAGTACAGGTGTTGGTAATGACCCTGGTAACAGTTCTCTGGTGCACTTCTGGATCCAGCAAGTTACAGTCCACCGCCGGGAGTTACACGACATAGATGTCCAGAGTTGCTATGAAGTTGTCCCAGTTAGCATTTTCTATTTTAAATCTGTTCAGTGAGTTTGGGATTCAATGGTTGCTGCTGGATTCTAGACATTTGGAAGGTTATGGCCCAGTGGTCTGAGGGCATATGTTACACTGGGTACATTAGGTTTTTTTCACATTTCCTCATTTTCAGTTCAATATAAATATTTCATCCTAATCTGATTCTGGATTGTGCAGCCTTTCCTTGTCAGCTTAAATAGAGGTTTATTAAAAGAATCTGAAATGGTAATGTTCAGAAAGTCCCCAGTGCTATTCTGAGAAAATATGCTGAATAGGATTGAGACACTGCAACATACTTTTCAAAACAGACTTGTAAATAAGAGTACTGTGGTGAAGTCAAGTCCTGATTAGTGCCTGATATAAATGAAACAAGCCATAGCAGTCAGCACCCCCCCCCCCATGTAATTGTTGAAATAACTCTGAAGATATTCACTGTTTTCAAGCAAAGAGTTCATAAACACATTATGTGTTTCAGAAAGTTAAATTTACCATAAAGGAGTAAATCCAAAATATTACTGTTGAAAGGAATACTGATTGGTTGGTTTGGATTTTATTGGCGCATTAGCAACTAAGGCTATAATGCGCCAAGGCCAGGATATATATAAAAATTTAAGGAATACTGATGAAGGTATATCAGGCTTAATGTCTAAGTTTGCAGATGATACAAAGGTTGGAAAGTGGTTAATCACAGTAATCAGGATAAGCTACTGCAAAAAGATTTGAAAACAATTAGGCAGTCGAAGTTTATATGGGTAGCAGTAATCCCAGATTAATGTACCAACTGTGTGATACTACATTCTGGGTAGCAGAAAATGAAAAATACCTGGTGGTAATTGTGCAGTCAGATATAAAGTTCTCTGAGCAATGCAGATAGGCTGCCAGGACAGCTCATGAAGGTTTTGTTAATTATATACAAGAACTTTGTTAGCAGGGATAAGGAAATGATTATCCAACTGAACAGGGTAATGGTTAGGCAACACCTTGAGTACTGCATAGAGGTCTGGTAGTCTCACTTAAGGAAGGATATAGATCTCCTGGATTTGGTGCAGAGAAGAGCAATGAGACTGACGAAGCGAAAGAAAGGGTGGTCTTACTAAAAACCGTTTCAGTTCTATAAATTGCAGCATCTGAAGACTAGGCACCTGTGAGGTGATCTGAATGAGGTGTTTAAGGCTTTAAATGGATTGAACAAGTTCAATGCTAATGGCATTCTTCTTCTTGCTCAGACTACTAAACACAAGCGAGCATAAATAAGAAACTGGAGGAGACAGGTGATGTGAGATTTTTTTTTTTTTTTTTTTGACTGATTAGCATGCATATGATGCAAGGTAATCAGCCAAAATGAAAGTTAGCGTCACATGCCACTACTAATACCAATAATAACAATTACAATGCAACAGTTTCTCAGTTGTGGTTCAGATTCAAGGTGCAGTTTGCAATTCTTGCAAAAGTGAAACAGTAGATTTCTGAACTGAAAGATAATACTCAATTTATAATGTCCAGTTCTATTTTGTTTGCTGCAACTTAAAGTTCTATCAATGGAAATAATATATTCTGTGAATGAAATGAAATGGAGAGGTCATCAGCATAAAGATGTTCCTCAACAGTATTTGAAATACTCTGAGTCATGTCATTTATTCTAATGGCAAATTAGTCATTTTGGTTTATTTATGACAAATAAGCTGTGTGGTTTATTCTAATGGAAAATTAATGGCTAATCAGCATAAAGTTATGTCTCAACGCTATTTGGGATATCCAGAATCATGTGGCTTATTCTAATAGCAAATCAGGGCTCAATGTCCAGATCCCTGTAGGACTTCTTCCTGAACAAAAGATTGGGAAGATAGCTGTTGTTGTTATAGGTTTTAATGACACAAAGGCTGCCAGGGCTAAATTGCTTCAATCCAATGGTTAAGAAGAAAGAGGAAAGAAACTTTATTATAAATAATGATTTGTTTTGTTTTTTTCAGTCTAAATTAGGTTAATAAAAAGGTCTTCCATATTAGCATTCCAGTGTTGGTTGTACAGTTTTAAGTGACTGAACATAACGGGCAGATAACAATATCATCAACCAAGATCTGTCCATCAATCTGCTAGTAAATGACAGTCAATAGTGTATGATAAGCACTGGGGAGCCTGACATTCCTTATGAGGTACACTAAGATGTGTGTATGCTTGATTCTTAATTTGGCTAATATTACTTCTTTTTTTCCTGCTTTGGCAGAAGCAAAGTAGGCAAGGAAGGAAGGCCACAGCTTTGGGTCTCATTTTATCCAATAAAGTTGTTTCCTGGGTAACCTGCTTTATGGGTTTATAACCAGTATATAGCACTTGAAAATACTGTGAAATTGTAGTACATGGTTGTTAGACCACAAAGTCTATTCTTTCATTTCCTGCAATGCCAGAATGTCCTGAGATTCAACAGAATGCTACAGTCTGGTTGAACTCATTGTAAGCAAGTAACTTAGCATGTATGTTTTTTATTACAAGGTGAGGGAGGCAGTACTGTTTCTTATGGCAGAGAAAATACTGAAGAAGTCAGCAAATATTAAGACAGGAGTGACTGAAAATTCAGTAACCCAATCTAGAGCCTGGTTGACAGCAGAACTCAGCAGCAAAGATACTGCATGCTACTGGTAATGGACTGGAGCAGTAAAAGAGAGGAAGACTGCACAGTGCCTACTTGTGTATCAAGTAGCTGCTGAGTATACTGATGACTCATTTTTGATCCATGAGTATAGATTACACAGGCCTACAATTCAGAAAGAAAACAAGCTCTGCGTAACTAGATGATATTAGAGAAATGCAGGGATATTGATTCAAGGTGGGTCTTTTGGTGTTATGTCTTGAAAAATAACTCTCGTTTCAATATTCAAAGCTTAAGTTAGTTCCTTAAGTCTGTGGAGCAATTAAGGTTTTATGCAATTTGCTCTTATAAAATGACTCCCATTCGGTAACGTTCAGGCATCTCTGATTAGAATGAGAAGGAATACTGTGGACTTTGGCAACATACAGCAAAATAACATCTTTCTCAGAGATGTTAGAGGTTCATAGTCTTCTTTTTTTTTTTTTTTTTTTGATTTGGTAGTTGTTGGCGCATCGGCTTCAGTGGCCATATTGCACCTCCCAAGGTTTTTTGCAGTACTTTGATCCAAGCCCGAGGCGGGAATCGAACCCGCGACCTTTGGGTTGCCGGGCAGGTACTTTACCCACTCGGCTAGCCCGGTCGGCTCATAGTCTTCAATGTAAAGGCTGTAAACTGAGGAGATTCTGAACCCCCTCCCTAGAAGACAAACTGGGGAGATCCATAATCTAAGCGTGACCTGATCAGAGCTCTATAAAGATGAAGTTGTTTGCTGAAGTGAGTGATGGTGGATTTCTGTTCAGCTAGGTTGTAGCAATTGTGTGAGGTCCAGGATTCTATTTTCTCTATGGCAATTTGGAGCTGTCTTTCAGTAGTGCTCATTCTCTGTGATTGACAGGAGATGGTTAAGTCATTGTGCACTTATATAAATTTCAACAGTTTTTGGAAGGTCTCTTGTCATGTTGACCCATATTACTAACAGACACTCAGTTTAGAACCCTATGGGACACTTGACTCTTGAATTTGTGATGTCAATATCATGTTCTGATATTTTACCTGAAAGGTGCATAGTTTTAAGAATTTCAGTAGAATTTGAGGCAGGTGGCCTCCTCAGTCCTAATCTGACATGTCTTTAACAATATAATGACACCAACTAGTGTCGAATGCTTTCTTAATATACATAGGTTGACTATAACTAAATGTCTCGTGACAAAGGCATTGCAGACGTTGGATTCGATTTTGAGAATTTTGCTCTGGGGCCGACCTGTTTTCGTGGAAGCCATTCTGATGACTGGATAGATAATACTGCGTCTAGAATCAAGGCAAATCTCCATTATGATAGTGAGCATAGAAAGATGCACTGTAGAAAACTTTATCTTTGAATTAAGAGCATTAGGTGACCATGCTACATGTACCCCAGATCTCTAAGAATACGTGTCATATTATGTCAAATGCATTTGCAATATACAATCATACCTACAAGAAAGTTCATTTTTAATGAATGCTTTTTGATGTGAAAACATCTTTGGTGGCACCTACTAAATTTCAGGCTATAGTAAAACCAATCCGTCACAATTTTGCGATGTGGAAATGACATACCAAATTAAAGTTGGTGTGTTAGCATCATTAGCAAATATACATACTGCAGAAATGCCATCATTTGTTGTCATTTATGGAAATTATGTACCAAATAAAATTTAGTGAGTTAGCGTCATTAGCCAATTTCATTGGCACTCAGAGTCAGGAACATTGTAGGTTTACCGAGCTGTCTAATCATAATAAACAGATCACACTTACGTTGAGCCCATTTGGAACTGTCCTCAGGAAGGCCAAATTGTCTTCGATACAGCTGTTAATGTATTCTTTGGATTGAACTTGCTCATTATCACTGCATCAGTCAAATCATCTTGGCTCGCTCATTGCCATCATGAACGGAGTTGCTTGTAAATTCTCACTGAACATTCTGAATTGTCCAAGATAAATGCTGGGAAAGGACAGTTCCTCTGTGTGCTCATCAAACAAGGCTCTGCAGTACTATAATTTCTCCTGAGGTGATTCTAAGATATTTATCCTCTCTTCACAACAGCATTTTCTGTTGGACGATGAGACTTTCCTCGATCGGAACCACTTTGCTTATGTCGTCTTTAGCCAAATTAATTTCCATCAAAGAATGACTGATCTATCGTGATTTGATACAATTGATAGGGAAGTGTGTCGAACAAATATAGAAGCCATGCTTTAAACAATTGCTTTCTTAAAACCCGATCAAATAGCTCGGCTTGTGTATTATATAATACTACATAATAAATAGTATTGGATTGTATTGTTGCAATAATGGTTGTGACATCATTCTATTCAACAAATGGGTAATTAGGCTATCAACATGCTTTAAACAATTGCTTTCTTAAAACCCGATCAAATAGCTCAGCTTGTATATTATATAATACTACATAATAAACAGTATTGGATTGTATTGTTGCAATAATGATTGTGACATCATTCTATTCAACAAATGGGTAATTAGGCTATCAACTTGAATTTCGCTAACCTCTTCCAAACATTGATTCGTAGAATAAGTAGCAGGCGTGACTATTAAACATTACATCATTCATAACTTCGGTTCTAGCCGTTTGATTTTCGTCAGAGATGTTTTCACATAAAACATCTTTCGTGCATACCGGGTACACACATGATTTTTGTGTATGTTTGTTTCCACTTCAACCACTAAGTCTAAAGAGAACTAATTTTTTTTGAAACTCATACTGATGAAGTCATCCGAAACATGGGATTGTAATATAATAGTTAAAAGGGCAATCTTCTACACACACAAGTAACATAATATGAACAAGAAAGAAGTCCACATGAATTAATGCGGAAGGTATTTTGAACAACAGTAACTTTACAGGCTCTCCCTCCAGGTACCCCTCATCATACTGGGTTAATTCTACTGGCACCAGGAAGTCCCAATGTATCCAAGATGTACTTGGCTGACAGCAGTCAAACAACTCAACCAAGATCTGTCCATTAATATTCACTCTCCTAACATCCTGCATAAATCTAAGTGTGTTCAAAACAGACAAACCATAGCTGCAGCTTTCTCTCAAAGCCACATTTAAGTTCAGCTTTCTCTAAGATTCTGATAGGTCCAAACTGGTGCCAGACACCAGTTTGGACCAATGTGTATTTGTGGGATGGTAGAGTATATAGAGCATATTTTACGGCAGTGTGTAAGATCTGATATTCCAAGGAATATGTTAATTTGGCAGATTGGCTCTGATTCATACACTTGGAGTGACTTGTTTAATAGAGAATCGAATGGAATGAAACTTTTGCTGAGTTCACTAGAGAAGTAAGCAGGATTAGACAATTGTAAAAATTTGTATATATGGGGTGTTGAGAATCATAGTGGTGTAAGTCAGTAATTTTATAAATATGAGCTTTTCATATTTCCCACCACCTCTAGGTGTCCACTGTTTAGTTTCATAGCAAAGTAAGTCAAAGCTACAGTTCTAACCATGAGATGCCAGCACTTATTTTGAATAGTTAACAATATGAGCAAAAGGTTTAGAATCATAGTGAAGTAACTCTGACTTACACCATTCTGTTCCAAAACAGTTTGTATGATGGAGGTTATGTTTCAAGTTTGTATTTGTAGCAAGAAGTCTTTTAAGTTGAAATCTGAATAAACGGAGGATTTTAAGTTGTCTTTCAAGTTGAAATCTCATGAAATGGAGCATGTCAAGGAGCCAACCAAGTAGAAGAAGCATGCCAGAAACTTCCTTCAGACTAGAAAACGTTAAAGGAAAGAGTCAAAAAGAGATGTAGCCAGAAGACGTTGCAATTTAGGTCAGGCGTATGCGAACTCAAAAGGAACACAAGTTGAGTGTAAGCAGTTTGAAAACTTGGATTGTGGTTGTAAAAAAAAAGATGCATAGAGTCCTTAATAGAAGAGGAAAAGAGAAAGCAATTTGATAATTTTATATCCGTGGCCGATTTTTCTCAACAAAATGCATATTTATGCAGTCTTGTACATCATGAACCTATAAAGCAAAGGTGGCCTCGGAATGGCAGTTAGGGAGGAAAGCAATGTACAAATCTGTCTGACATTCAAAAAGAAAATATCACAGTTTGTAAAGAATTCTTTCTCAACACTTTTGTTGTATCTGATGGAAGGGTGACAAGAGCTTTAGAAAAAGTACGGAAGGGGAAGTGTGCAGGAGAAGATTTAAGGGGTAAACATGTAGCAGCACAAAAGATAATCCAAACAGGAAGTTCCTTAGCCCTAACTTGAACATAAGAAAAATGTATGTGCTTTATTGTGAATGGTGTGAACAAAGAGAGACTGAACCTCTTAAAAGAATATTACTATAGACATGTCTTCAACACACAATTTAATTTACATTTTCACTTTCCTCGAAAGGACATTTGCACGGCCTGTGGCAAGTATGAACAGTCAACTGAGGTAGAAAAGGGCAAAGAAAGAACAGGTGATTTGGAGGGGCAACATGTTTTACATTTGGCAAAAGCAGAGAAAGCAAGAAATCAACTAAAGGGCTGATGGGGGAAAAGCCCGAGGAAATTCTGACATCTATACAATCACGATAGATTTACAAAAAGCCCTGCTGTTCCCAAAGTTAACTGTTTCTGAGGCCTACTATAGGAGCAATATGTGCTGCTATAATTTAGGTTTGCATGATGTCACAAATAACCTTGGATACATGTACGTTTGGGATCAGACCATTGCATCCAGAGGCTCACACAAGAGATTGCTTCTTGCTTGACTAAGAACATTAAGTTGAACAAAAAAAAAAAAAAACATGTGGTGATATACAGAAAAACATGCACTGGCCAAAATCAGAACATCAAGGTATCCTTATCGTTAATGAAACTGATTCAAGAAACTTCAGTTGAAGTTACAGACCACAAATTCATGGTTTCTGGCCAATCTTACCTTCCAAATGACTCAGACTTTGGGCTGATTGAGCAGGCTGGAAAAAACAAGATTATCTACGTTCCAGATGGATGGTATGATGCTATGGAGTCTGCCAGAAGACACAATAGGTTTATGGTTGTAAAGATGGAACAAGATGACTTTTTGAAAAAAGAAGTTCTTGACAAAGGCATAACAAAATGGAAGAAGAATGTTGAAAGCGAAAATGTAAACTGGTTGAAGATATAATGGCTCCATTATGAAAAAGTAAAACCCGTTCACAATTTTCTACAAATGTACATTGGATGAAGACATCCCTTTCAGGGAACTGAATGTCAAACCCAATAAGGAGGGTCGACCTAAGAGCTTGAAAAGTCCTAGATGGTCCTAGAGCGCTGAACTTTCTAAAGAAAAGAAGAGACATGCTATACCTTCTCCAATACATCCCTCCAGTTCACCTTGCCTTCTTTAAAGGTATTAATTAGAAGCTCAAAAAAAGATGATCTAGGTCCATTATCTGACTACAAGGAAGAAGAAGAGGCATAAACAGTAATGTTTATGCCTCATCTTTATGTTTATGCCGAATTAGTAATGACTTTTTAATTGCTTTTTAAAAAAATGAGAACATCAACAAAAGCAATTTTTTTTTTTTTTTAATTTTGCTTTTATATTATAATTAAATTTATTATGTTCATCTTAACTTTTTTTATGATCATTCTGCAACAACAAAAACAATCTTAACTATTTTCACAAAAAATTCCCAATGTGCCAATTGCTCAGGTTTTTTAAAATTTTGTTATAGTGTACTTTTTACAGGGGAAAAAAAAAATCTCTTCTGTATGAAATCATAGTTTTGATAACACAGTCATCTCCTTACAGTAATTTGCCATTTCAAAATAGGTAAACTACTTAGAAACATAATGGTGTAAGTCAATTATATAAACACAGCTGACCAAAATATTGAATATTAACAAAAATTGTCAAGCTCATGTAAATTTTTAAATTTTTTTTAACCTCCAGGTGCATCGCGATTCGTTAAATTGATTTTTTTTTTTTTTTTTTTTAGTTTTTTATGAATGCAAATACAAAACACCTTGTCCTCAAAAATCAGAATAGACTGACTTAAACCACGATGAATCTCAACCCTCCGTATGTAAATAGTGTTTTTATGGACTTGAGATTTAGTTGGAATTGGAGTTTGATTTTATAATTTATAGTTGTATAAAATGAAAATGCTTTAAAAAGTATAAAATACAAAAATATATTGATGAATTTTAATGATTATAGTTTTTAATTTGGCTGGAACAAAAATCATAATTTATAGAAGTTTGCCTTTGAAGTTTAATTGAGTTCTAGACAATGGAGATCCGCCTCTTCGGGGCAGGGGCAGTAACATATCCTCAATGTTTGATTTATCATACGGAGGATATGACTAAGGATCAAAAGATTAAAATTGATAGGATAGAGGAATAAAGCATGGATGAGTTTATTGCTGAGGAAGTGCAGGTACAAGTAGGTGTTAGGACAGTGATGATGATGATGGTGTATGGCACCAGTTTGGATCAATCAGAATCTTCCTTCTACTTTGTTTGCTGCTACTGCTATCAGATCTAGTAGCCATAAGAAGTGTATATCCCATGTAGTTTTGTTGTCTAAAAAACCCTTAAATGAACTCCTCCTCACCAGGTTTTTCATCCAGATTGCAAACTTTTTTTCCCATGTTCATGGACCTTGTTTGACTTGACTAGCTTGCATCTAGAGAAGTTACACTTCACACAGCTTGCCTTAATCTTCTTGGAGCTGGTATGGATGGTTAGTAATGCTTCCTGAAGGTGAATATACTGTTATGCAAATAATTAAAGTTATGCAAATGATTAACTTAAATCAAGAGATTGCTGAGATTCCAAAATAACCATGTGAGCAGCATGACAGCTGCTCACAAAAACTGATTGAGAAGCATACTGACTTGTGGGATGTGAAAGGTGGAGGTTGCACAGTAAAAGAAGAAAATTCTCTTCCACTTTCTAAAATCATGGAAAAGTCATGGAGAAGTTAAGTTAAACCAATCTGTCATGTTAGCCAAAAACCAACCCTATTTTAAAAAAATTGTTAAACTGAATTCTGTGCTGGGTGCTTAGTTAATGCAATGGTCAATGATCACATTCACCTAATTTCTCATGCAGCATAAGGGGCTATTCCAAGATGCATTTTAATATATGAAAACCTTGTTAATGCAATATAAGTTTATACAAAATAGACCTTGTTCCCCTTAAAACGGATAAATATTCCCATGTTTAAAAATTTGTTTAATACAATATACAATTAATATGTATTACAAAGTTTGCACCATGAATAGAATAACAACACTTTCAGTACAATTAATACAAAGTATGCCAATCACGCTGCAATACCTATATGTCAAGGTCACTATCATTCCAGGTAGTTACATACATCAGTATAATTTGAAATATGAGAGGAGCTAAAACATGATTCCCATAATTCATGCTACAGCTGTGGGCATTGATGTAATAAAATTAATTTATTACACCAATAAATAAATAAAATAAATATTCTGTTTATACTCCAGCATAACCATATAGGATCAAAGGAGTTTCCACAAAATGAAGAGAATACAAGGGCACTATGGCATTTATTTTGTAGACATGCATGAGGGAACCACAGTCTCTCAATAGCATGTACTTCAAACATCGACTTATTCTTGTGCAAATGAGATTTTCATGTTTTGAACTACTTTTAATTTTTAGTAAAATAAACATTTAGTTTATGTCAAAAGTGAAAATTATTTTGTTTTACTTCAAAGGACACACAACCCATTTACAATAAAGGAGAAAAGGGAAAATGCAATATTATATTAATATTAAAATGCCAAGAAATTCAAAAAATACAAGTTAGCAGACATGTAATAAGAAATGCATGATACAATATAAGAAATTTACATAGTTAGAACATATAGTATTTTCCGATGTATGAGATGCATTCTAAAAAGTTAATTTGAAGTAGTTGTTCACATGAATTCCAAATTTGTAATCTGGATGAAATAAGTTTGGACCAAAATGAATGAGTTCTCAAAGTCATTGCAATGCAAGGAAAAGGGGGAAAGACTCCACAGAGAGAACTGTATGGAGAATCAACTGTTGAAAGCTGCACTGTCACAGGGATCCACTGTTTGGAAGGCCAAACAATGACTGAAAATGACCCATTATCTAGACTACCAAAGACAAGCAAAAGTAATGAAATATAGTAAAATGCCAGTGTTTGTGATGGATCATTTAACCATGAGTAACTTCAGTCCATTACATATGTACACAACGAGTTTAAAGTGATGATTTCTCATCCATGGTTGCTCAATATAAGAGACCTAAAATTCACACAAGAGATCACAGTAATGGATGAATTATGCTTTCCACTGATTAACTTCAAATCAAAAACCCCAGTCTGCCTAATGGAAACACACAGACTTGCCACCACCAAAAACATTTTTGGCAACAGCTTTTCACAAAAAAATATTTTTTACCATTTTCAGAGGATCACAAGAAATCATTCTCACAAATTCCACACTATAGTACAAGACACTCACTGTATAAAGCTGCACTGAGGAGCAAACTTCGAATTTTGTATACATAAAAGACCAGAAACGATGTGGTCCTTCATCATGACAATTCCCTCTCTGCTCTAGTGTTGCAATGTCATTTTTCAGATGCAAAAATTTTGAAATCTTTTCACATGCTTCATACTCACCAGAAATATCTCCAAGAAAGTTCTGGTTCTTTAAAGAACTATGGAATCATCTCTGCAAATATAGATTTGGAAAAAGATCTGTAATATGATCAGCAATTTACTAGCAGGCTCAACATAACCTGCAAGAAATCTTTGCCACAACTTTCCAAAAGTGAATAAAATATTACAGGATATATGTGGACACTGCTGGACACTGAAAAGCAGCAAATAAAAACAATTAAAAAGCAAAACTTTCTGAATGCACTTCATATATATCTATACAATCACAGAGTTTCTTCTCTAAAGTTCATACGATTTTGTACATAAGATACTTACAATCCATTCTGGTTTACATATACATCAACAGACAGTGGATAGAGAATTTTTGGAGGCATGTCTTGTATTGAACTATCAAGAAGCATATTTGCACAGTCTTGGTTTATGTTAGGTGCTGTAAATATAAAAATATAAATAAAAAATATGCTACTTTCATACTGTACTAATCTTGTAATACATATTCCAAGTTGCATCTCATTAATAAATAGAAAATAGAAATTTAAATAGAAAATCAACATGATTTTCTATTTAAAAATCGAAAATACATTTTAACTTGCTGTCACACAATATAATATAAATCTACAATGAATCGCCTTCAATTAATCCTTTCAGGGTTACATACATAGTTTTATGTTTTAAAGATTACTTTTAAATAGTGTCTGTTAATATATGAGTTGTGTTGAAATTCTTCTGGTACATCTTGCCATCTCTTTGTTGTGTTTACAACAGATTGGAGCATGAAAAATTCAGAGATGACCACACTGGTTGACTTCAGTTGTGTGATTTGCCGAAACTAAAGAATTTGAGAAATTCTGCAGTTGAGGATATTATTTCATCAAAAAAATAATGACAAGATTTATCCTAATGTTTTACAAAATTTATGATTCATTACAATGTAAAATGATGATAATATTTCAACATCATTCATTTTGGGTGATAGTTTTCATGTCTGTAGTGAAAAGTTTGAAGCTTTTTCCTTAACTACATCATAATTTGTAGTAAAGGAATAATTTTATGTGCCTTAATTGTGCAGGTTTGCTTAATTTTGTAGAGGATTTTGTGGCAGGATCATTTGAGTAGAATGCACTAGTCCCACAAGGCAGCACCAGAAGTTTCCTTCAACTCCACATGATATCCTCTTGTGATGGTACAGAACTTTGTAATGCCAGTCAGCATGTGTAGAATGGTGTGCCATATGACTGGCCTCTTAGCTAGCATGAAGCAGCAATCAATGAAAGAATGGTGACAGCTATTCCTTGTACCCATTCCTTGCCATGAGGAGGCATGCCATCTGTCACATGTAAAGCTTAGATTGGGTAGGTCCTCGACTTGACAAGCATGGCAGAGAGCAGCACTTGAGTGGGAGAGATGATCAGGGCTTGCCCCTCATTTGCTCTAGCAAAACAAGTGGCTGGTCCTTGGATGTGAAAGGGGACCTGGGAGAAAGCAAAGGAGTGAGAAGGTACAGGGTGAGAGAATGAGAAAGGAGAGAAAAAGTGGTGAGCATCCTCTGAGGAAATCAGAAGAATGGTGCTGATAGGGAAGCCATTAAAAGCAAAGGAATGTTCAGTATGTAGGAGGGGGAAAGCTCAAGCACAGTGTGGACAATATGCCTCTAGTTGGGAGGAGAGACGGCTGTTGGGGTTGGAGACCCCCACAAGATACCACTAGGAAAGGGGAAAGATCCAAGAGCATGGTGATTTTGTGTAGCACAGATGGCCATGTAGGCTAGGAGAGATACCATGCATTGGGCACAAAGCCACAATGCCAGCAGGGACACACACACACACACACACACACACACACACACACACACACACACACACACACACACACACACACACACACACACACACACACACACACACACACACACACAAAATCAGGGGCTCAGTGTCTGTGTTTCCACTGGGTACAAGGTGTCTGATGTTATCACAATGAAGTTAGGTGGTATCTGCAAATGGTTTTGTATCACAAGGTGACTCCTATACTGAGCGCAAGAAGCAAGGTGCTAACAAATCCCACACTGGGCATAAGGAACCTGGCATGGCAAGCAGCAGCAACAGAATCCCACACTGGACAAGAGGAGCCTAGTGCAAATTCCACACCAAAGGAAAACTTTGTGGTGAGTGAGGTCAGTATACTCCACACATGAGTGCTAGGAGCCCCAATGCCAGCAGAGTCCCTCTCCAGAGAATGGAAATTTTGGGGAGTCCAAGCAAGGGACACTAACAAGCAGAGGGAGTATCCCACAGGATGTAGTCATTCTCAGTGAATCTATTTGTCAAGGAAACCAGGAATATTTTATGCAGTAAGGATAGGTCAAAACAGGACCATGGAGTAATTTTCTCAATTTCACCATCAGAAAGGCATTTATAAAATCTTGGCAGCAGCATGTCTAAATCCTTCACTCTAACACAGAGTATAGGTTACTGCCAAGGGAAAACGATGATATTGTTCAGCATTATTTTCACTATCTTCCCATGCAGTCACCCAGCTCTAACAACCAAAAAAATTGCTAGTTGAAATGTGATGTTGAAAAATTCTTTATTTTGGGTTTAGATGAGATAATATAATGGTGGCCAACCCGTGGCACATGATACACTTACTTGTGGCATGCAGCCTGATTGAAAAAAAATAAATAAATAAAAAATAAAAGTATGTAAAAAAATTAATATTATATTTTATATCATTTATTTGTATATAAATAAATAAATAATCTTTACTTGTCCTACCATACTAAATAAAGTGTTACAACGGTGGGTGACAAATTCCCTTCATGACAGTAAATGACAGGCGATTTACGTATAATATAAACAAATACAAAATATCGATCCATTAAATTTACACTATTTCTGTCCTGACAGTTAACATGCAAGTTGCTCAATATAACAATTACTGAAAACACTATAGATACTTGTTCACATAAGCACACAATTTAGTATACACTTCAAAAACACGCACAACTGTTAGGCGACAGTAGCCTCACCGAACCACATTGCGATTTTGTTTTGTGTACTTACCCTTCCAGGTCAATTCTAATTTGAGATAAGCAGCAGACTGATTCCAACGCCGTCTGGTATGGACCTATCAGCCATCTTCAGTCTGTTTGCTTTCATCCTCAGGGATTTCGTGCCTCTTAAAGATGGCGGGATGTGCCACTCACAAATCTGCCAGAAGCACAGTGAGGATATCACGGCAGTCATCATCAGGCAATGATGTTGGGCAAATGCTGTAGTTTCAGTTGTTCTGTACACTGCGTGGTCCTTAACTGATGGGTAGATGGTGCTTGTTGATGGCCCACTTCTGCAACCAGAATCCAGTCCCATATTTTCTTAATATGGGTAGGGGTGGCAGACACCCACAATTCAGCACCATACAATATGGCCGAATAGGTTATGATCAAACATCCTGTGTAACTGTCTGAGAAGCACTGGTGACTGTGCATTGACACAACACTTCCTAGAACTAAGGCTGTGTAACTCATATAGTATAGAACCTATACTAGAAGAACCTCTTCCTGCTAAAAACTTACTTGAAAAATGGAATTCTCTCTGTCCATTCTTCAGAACATCAATTCTTTATATCATTTTTTTTTTTCATTTAATCATGTTGATAATACCTTTAGTTCAATTAACAAAACTGAAACCCAGTCACACTGCATGGAACAGTTGGAAACAATCTTAAGAGTTCCCTTTTTTGCCTTTAATTTCTTCAGAATGGCAGTAGCATGTTTAAATACTTCACTCTAACACAGAATATAAGTTACTCTCTGACTGAAAAAACAATGTGTCACCTGCCATCGACAATTGAATATAAAGATCAATAGAGATTGAAGATCATTTATGTGAAATATAAATGGATGGCAGTACAATAATTACACCAGAACACTGGGAAAACAAATTCTATAATTGAAAATGCCAAAGTTGAAACACCAGACTGGGAAGCAGGGAGGACTGTCTCCACTTAACAACTGAATATGAACATCAATAAGCATTGATTTAGCTTTTCCGATTGTTTCTATTTACCTGTAAATGTAAATAGATTGCAGTACAGTGGGAAAACAAATTCCACAATCAGAAGTATGCTATGAGTTGCAGTGACTGTGACACTGGACTGTTTAAGATGTCATGGTGGTTGTGACATAGGACCACAAATGGTTATGTGTATAAAAGGGTGATATCGTTGTACATGCTGGTATTAATAATGTTAAGTGTAAGCAATCTGAGGCTCTACTAACAAGCTTGAGGTTGTTAAGAAAAAAAACCCCAAGTTATGAATGAATTTGAAATTTTCTAGAATATCGCATGGCCAGTACTTTTTAACAAAAGTGACAGTTTTACAGAGACTAGACACACTTGAATAAAAGCTTGAATAGAGGCAGTACAAGAATAGTTGCTGTGCTATTGAGATAGTGTTAGGTGGACTGGAAAACTGCTAGTTTAGAGCAATACACAGAGTAATAGTTTAAGGATAGCCAAAATTGGAACTGATTCTTGCATTGCTTCTATTGTAATGCAGTAAACTGGGAAGAGGGGTAGGTACTTACAGGACATGTGGGAGGTACACATGGGACTAACAATTACATGGGCTGTGCCAGAATTATCAAAAACACAAGCAGGCACCCAATTTCTTTGATTATATATTAATCTTAGGTAGCTGGGTTGCAGTAAACTGAGAAGAGGGGTAGGCACTTACAGGGCATGTGGGAGATACACATTGGGATTAACAATTACATGGGCTGTGTCAGAATTACCAAAAACACAAGCAGGCACCAATTTCTTTGATTATATATTAATCCTAGGAGCAGAATATAATCTTATGCTCCTTAAGTATTGGCTGTCATCAAATGCTTATACATTATAGGTACTACAGAAGCATGGTGTCACTCTGATATTGAGGAGGCAGAATTTGAATATAGTGATTATAATGTATAAACATGTAGACAAGACAGACATAATGGGGCAGCACGATTTTCATAAGCATGTAGATTCTGGAAAGTACACTTAAGAGACACAGGTTACCTGGTTAATAATGAGGCTGGCTGGTGTGACAAACACTTGTAAAACAAAAATAAGAATAGAAATATGTTACAGGACAGATGTTATAGATTAAAATGGATGAGTATAACAAAAAACTATAGAGACAAAGTGGGCTGGCAAATCAAAATGTCTTACCATGGGGCATTTTAACAATCCAAACATTGCGAGTTGTTCAGTAACAGGGCATTTCTGATTTTCTAGAAGATAACAAGCATTTGATACCACCTAAGAAATACTTCAAAGTTTAGACCAAATATCAGATGAACCAAAATGGATATCAGATGAACCAATGAATTTAATAGAAGAAAGATGGGTGGAGTGATTATAAATTTTAAAAGACTCTTACAGTACATATAAATTAGTCTGTATATATTAAATGTAGTAAAAGAGGTAATTAAATCACTAAGCTATAATAATGAGAATAAAGTAGTAAAGGAGTTAATTAACTATAATAATGAGAACATCCCTGGATTCAGGAAAAGTCTCTATAGATTGGAGAGATGCAAAGGAGTCTGTCTCCTATTCACAAGGGTGGCTCAGAGGATGAAGTGAGTAATTATCGACAAGTATGACTTCAGTCCCAGGCAAAATAATGGTGTCAGTAGTCAAGTATGACTAACCCCCTAAGTTGTTGTTGTTGTTGTTGTTTTTGGTTTTTAGGAGCATTAGCAACTAAGGCCATATTGCTCCGGGATATGCGGTGGTCATTCCCTGACCTTTCCGCATCCTCCGTATTTGGTGGTGACGGGCTCGAACCCCGGTCTAATCAAGAAGCGTGTGCTACGCACTGCTGCCCTTCCCACCTGGCTACGGAGGCGCAAACCCCTAAGTAATCAAGTTACTAAGGAGGGATCAGGCACTGAAGCAAATTATGAGAAGTCTGGCTGAGATCAGAGAAAAATAGCAGGGAATTCTTTGTTTATGTTAATATTAGAAGAAAAGGAATGAACCACATTGGTCTACTGCATGTGAATGGCACATCTGTTGATGAGCTTTTACGGGTCGCTGATAAATAAATGCATAAATGTTGTCCACCTATAACATTTTAAAGATTAGGTTAGCAGACATCTGTCTAATACTAATTAGAATATAATGATTTTATAATAACTGAAAGAAAAACTGTTTATGTTAACACCAGAAGAAAAGGGATAAACCACATTGGTTCATTGCATATGAATGGCATGTCTGTTGACGGTCTGTACAGACTGCTGATAAATGTATAAATATTTTCCATCTATATTCACACATAAAGAAGCTTTTAAAGATTGGGTTAGCAGACATCATTTTATACCATTAGGAAAATGGTATAAAACCTGCCACAGCTAAAAGTGAATAGGGCACATGGGACTGGTGGAATTGAACCTATTAAATTAAAAGAAGCTGCAAAAGATAAACCTTTTATCCTTAACATGAGAGAATCCTGATATTCAGGAAATGGGGGATTCAAAGAGTGAAGTGAGAAACTACAGATATACCTATAAGTTTGACCTATGTGTTAGGAAAAATAATGGAGTTAATAGCTAAACAAGTAATGCAAAATTATCTTGATAAGAGTGGCATCTTGAGAAAGAAATCACACAGCATGAATTTATTAAAGGGAGATCATGCTTGACTACCTCATAGTTGATTAGCAACTTACATCCAGTTCCTTTGTGATGACCTCATATGCAATTATGAGACCATCACAAAGGAACTGGATGCAAGGATTAATCTGACATCATATATTTAGGTTTCAGTAAAGCCTCTGAAACTCATGCGTAACTCATGAATGACTGTTGTAAAAATCAGAGTAATGTGGTACTAGGGGCATCCCTTAACCATCCCTTTAGCATAGTAGTAACTATGCTAAAGAGATGGTTAAGTGGCAGGAGACAGAGTGGCTATAAATTGGCCATTGCTCTTTATAGACATGTGATGAGCTGGGTAAAACACATTCAGTAATGGGCAACTTACTGTTTTAATATACATTAATGATATTGAGGTAAATATTTGTAGTTTAATAAGCTTGGTGATGATACAAAAATAGACAGAATGAATAATAGCAGTAATCAGGGTATGCCATTTCAACAATCTCTCAATAAACTAGGCAGATGCCCTGAAAAATGGCAACTGAGGTTAAAAATTGATAAATTCGCATTACTACATTTGGTAGCAGTAATCCTGGAACAATATACCACTTGGGTAGCATCAAACTCAAGGTAGTTGATAATAAAAAAGTCTTAGATGCAACTGTACAATTCAACGTGAAGTACTCTGGGTAGGGCAAACAAGCTAATAAAACAGCTCAGTGGTTCTGTCAATGATACGAAGGAAGTCTTCCAGTAGGGACAAAGAGGTGATTATTCCACACTGTATTAAGGCTACATCTGGAATACTGCATACAGGTTTAGAAACCTCATTTTAGGAAGGACACAGATCTGTTAGAAAGGTTCAGAGAACTTTGGACCACATAGAGATACTCTGATGGAGAAAGACTAGGGGTGCAGTCTCTGGAAACTAGGCATCTGCATGGTGACCTAACTGAACTATAAGATTTTAGAGGGGCTAAGTAAACTAACTGCATGGCTTCTTTATTCTTTCTCAGATGACACACAAAAGGGAACAAATTTAAATTAAAAAAGAATGATTGCAGAATAAAAAGACAATTGGCTAAGAGAGAAAAGAATGGAGACAAGGCGTTTTTCATATATATGAATACAAAGAAGAAGAAAATGAATCAAATCAGATCCTTGTGTATTAGATGTGGGAAAGTTTAGAAAACTCAGCTCATGTTACTGACAAACTGTTATTGAGCATAAATCTATTGACAAAATTACCCTTAATGGTGAGGAAAAACTGTAAAAATAAAGCTGGAAAGCATAAAATTAGCAATATTGAAATATCAGAAGATTATTTATTAGAAAAACTTTTGAACCTAAAGGCAAGTAAGGCTCCTGGATATGATGGTATATACCCAGTAATTTTGAGGAAGGTGGCCAGAGAGTGCATTGAAACACTGAAGTTAATTATGAGGGCATTATTGGACTCTAAGTGAGATTCCTTTCAATTGGAGAAGTGCCAACATATCGCCAATACATAAAGGCTGTCCTAAGAATAAAGTCAATAACTACAGACTGGTTAGTCTGTAGTTCCCCTATCACTTCAGTGGTAGGGAAATTCTTGGAGGCAGTGATTAAGAGTGCTGTATAAGCTGGAAAATATTAGGATTATTGGAAAGATTTATAGACAGGTCACAGGTTGACAGCAGTGCAAAAGGCAGAGATTTATGATTAATGGATATTCTTCAGTTTGGTGTAAAGTCAGAAGTGGGATCCCAAGAATCGATTCTAGGACCACTTGTTTCTGATTATCATAAAGGACATCAACAAAGGGATAGAGGGAGCAATGTCAACATTTGCATATGATATAAAGATTGGAAGAGTCATTAATGATAGTGCCAAGCAGCTCTCCTTCAGAATGACCTTTAGCATTAGCGTCAGTAGAAACTAAGGCTTACAATACCGAGATCCCGGTATTCAGGATCCTGGGATTTTTTCCAGTATTCAAGTTCTGGTACTGATACAAAATACCGGTTTTTCGGTACTAATTTAAAAAAAAAAAGTTTATAATTTAATCACCTTTATGTGATTATGACATCCTTATCTCTACTAGCAAATGTTCGATAAATCATCGATAGGACACCATGCAACATTGCAACCTGTCCACAATTCTCGGACAACCATGTCTAACTCCCAAGTCCCATTCCTCCACTACTGACTTTAGTTCAACTCCACCAAGTGTATAAGTTATTTTGGGGTTGCTGTTCCCCAGGTGTAAGACCTTGCATTTTGTTGAATTAAAGCATATAGCTGACACTTTTCTGACCATCCCGAATGTTTATCTAGGTTACTCTGAAGAAGCTCTGCTTGGCGGCGATCATTAACTACTCTACTGATCTTTACATCATCTGCAAGTTTAGACATCACACCCTATATCCCTTCATAGATGTCATTTAAGATAATCAAAAATAACAGTGATCCCAATACTGATCCTTGGGGAACCCCACTTCTTACATTAACCCAATCTGAGGAATAACCATTTATCACAACCCCCTGCCTGGTGCCCTCAAGCCATCGTGCTATCCTATAATTCCAGCCTGCCCCAACTTATAAAGTAACTGCTCATGTGGGACTGAGTCAAATGCTTTGCTGCTATCTAAATAAACAATGTCGAAATTATTCTCTAAATTCAGCTCACGAGTGACCTGTCAAAATGGCTAACCAGATTTGTTAAACATTATTTTCCCTTTACAAAACCATGCTGTGTATCCTACAGAATTCCATTTCCATCTAAATGAACCTGAATTCCACCCTTGATCATTGCCTCCATGATTTTCCCTACTACTGAAGTTAGACTAGCCGGTCGGTAATTTCCCATTACACCAATTTACACCAATCCAATGGAATCTCTCCTGAGTCCAGTGATGCTCTCATAACTAGCCTTAATGGTTCAATGCACTCATTAGCCGCCTCCTTTAAGATTATAGGGTATATTCCATCAACCAAAAGAGCCTTACTCGCCTGTGGGCATGAAAGTTTTATCATTAAATCAACATGTGAAATTTCAACATCATTAATTACATTTTTTTCAACTTCGCTCCCATAATTTCTCATTGACGTGAAGGGTTTTTCTTCTGTAAATATCGATGCAAAGTAACTGTCGAGTTCATCTGCAACATCAGTTGGGGTATCTAATACTATCCCACGCAATTACACATGCGTCCGATCTGATTTGTCCTTCTCTTCTTTGCATTTATATATGTGAAGAATTCCTTAACTGCACTCTTTGCTATCTTTATTCCTTATCCCCACTCTTTGCTCTCTCCCAGACTCATTAAAGATACTATAGCGAATATTATACTTTGCTGAATAAAATGTCTTTCTCCTTCAGAAAATGATGAACATAATTCAAGGATGAACATCAGTGTTCCGCAAATTCTTTCCAAAATAAGAAATTGCCCGACTCCAATGAGATTTTAAAAGATGAACTTGAGTCGGAAATTAATGAAATACTTTTAACTATTTCTGCTAAAAAAGTTCAAAGCCTAGAAAATATGGACTGAGATCGTCCATGATTATCTCAGTACAACAGTACTAGAATAGAATCTGAAAGGGCGTTTTCTGCTGCTAATCAAATATGTACCAAAATTAGATCCATTTTAAACAATCATACTATTGATTGCCTATGTTTCTTAACAGCTCACTTTATCCGGACAGGTAGTGTGGAGGCTTAAACATAACTAAACTTTGCAGTGACAATATGTATATATATATATTTTTTTTTCCAGAATAACTGTATTTTTAATGATTTTTTTCAGAATATTTGTTATTGCAAGAAATCTTTATTTAAAACTTGAATTGAAGTAATTACAGTACTTCATTTTTTCCTTACTTTATTAACTGTCATCAAAATTTATTGAGAAAAAGCGTTTGTTTTTGCAATACTGGTATCCAGGTTTCATAAATTAAAAATACCGAAATACCATATTAATATTTTGAACGGTATTGTAAGCCCTAGTAGAGGCATATGATGCAAGAAAGCAAGCTTATACAGCATCGGAAGAAAAAAAAAAAAAAAAAAAAAAAACTTTCCCATTTCACCCATTCTTTTGCTCCAAAAGTTTATCCACTTCCTCCTTCATTTCATTTAAGCTATCAACTTCCACAATGACAGATGAAATTTGTTGGCTAAACGCAAATATCCACACATCTATTTGACAACTGTCTTTCCTCAATTTCAGTTTATGTGCCCCCTCAAGGTTTGTAATCTGAGCAAGAGGAAAAGTCCCATCAGCACTGAGCCTGCTCAATCCAATCATCTGGAGATTATGCACCTGTGAGGTGCATAATCTTCAGATGTTGCAATTTTAAGAACTTAAGCCTTTCTTCGTAAGACCGTCCATTTGTTCCCCTCACCAGTCTTGTTGCTCTTCTCTGTACTCATTCTAGAAACTCTACACCCTTCCTGAAATGAGGCTTCCAGACCTGTACATAGTACTCAAGGTGTGATCTGACCATTGCCTTATACAAGGGAATAATCACCTCCTTATCCCTGCTAGCAAAATTCCTGTATATCATCGACAAGACCCCCATGACCTACTCTTGCAGCCTGCCTGCACTGCTCAGAAACCTTCATATCTAACTGCACAATTATCCCCAGCCTCTTTCATTCTTCACTACCCTCAGTGTAACACCACCCAGTTGGTACATTTCTCTGGAGTTACTGCTACCCATATGCAGTACTTTGCATTTATCAATGTTAAACTTCAGTTGCCACTTTTCAGTCCATCAGCCCAACTTTTCTAGATCCTCTTGCAGTAGCATACTGTCATTAACAACCCTGCAAACCTTTGTATCATCTGAAAACTTCAACATTAAGCTTGATGAAGGTATATCAGACTTCAACATTAAGCCTGATATACCTTCATCAATATCATTGATAAATACAGAAAACAACAATGGACCCAACACCCAACCCTTGAACAGAGTAATGGTCAGAAAAGTGGCAGCTGTGTCTTAATGCAACAAAATGCTAGGACTTACACTTTGGGAATAGCAACTTATACACTTGGTGAAGTTTGAATTAAAAACAGTAGAAAAAGAAAGGGATCTGGGAGTTATAATATGGGCAGATATTACGTTCTCTGAGCAGGGTAAACAAGTGGCCAAGAAAGCCCATGATATACGGTTAATGAATTATCGAACAATAGCGTACAGAGATGAGGTTATAATCCTACTATATGAAGGCAATTGTAAGGCCATACGTGTAGCCGAGTGGGCAGGAGCGGGAGTGCAGTAGCACACGCTCTTTGAGTAGACCGGGGTTCAAGCCCCTGACTGCTGAATACGGTTGATCGGCCAACCCGCACTGGACCAGCGTGGCAGATTATGGTCCATTTCCCTCAGCATGAATTGTTGAGGAGGCTTCCACCCTGCAGTGGGTTGATAATGGCTGCACTTTACTTTACTTTTTTACGTGGAATACTGTGTCCAAGTATGGAGACCTCTACTAAAATAAAATATTGAGATTCTTGAAAAGGTACAAAGACAGGCAACTCACACAATGAGATCAGAAAAAGGAAGACCATACAAGGAAAGACTCTTATTATGTTGGCTACAGAGCTTGGTAACTAGGCACCTTAGAGGGAGACGTGATTGAGGTGTCTATAAGGGTCTGAGAACGGTTAGTAAAATGGATGAAGGCAAAATTTTCACTGGTATAAAGAATTTCAGAACTAGGGGCCATAAATTCAAATTACAAAGGAAGAGGACTAGACTGTAAAACGTTTGCTTTCAGCCAGCAAATTTTTGAGTTTCCTCCACAGGTAATTGAGACTGACAGTTTGAAGAAATTCAAAGGTCTATTGGAGTTATCCACATGAGGAGGGAAACACAATCTGTCTATTTTCTTATCTACTCTTTTTTTTTTTTTTTTTTTTTTTTTTTTTTTCGTTTGGGCAGATGCCTGTGGCAAAAACCTGTGGATTCTTTGCACGTCTAATACTAACTATTAGAGATGATGGATGATATGATTTTTTTTTTTTTGCTGATACTGTATAAGCTTGCTTTCTTGAATAATTTGTCGCAACTAATACAAATAATAATTTCCTTTCAGAAGATCAGAGTTGCAACATAGAATTAAAGAACTGTTGCTCGCAATGCAGAGATGCAATGTGATTAATTAATGGTCAAAGGATCACTTTCTGGTTAACATTATCCAATCTTTTGATTAGAAAAAATGCATTTCTCTATGTGCTGCTTACTACAAGCACTTGCTGTATACAGTAATTTCTTTATGCAGTTAGTTGGCTGCAGAGATCAAGTGTGGGAGAGGGGTAGTGACAATGCACTTTCAATGTATTGCCATGTTACGGGAAAAGGTGGACCACCCCCTGGTCACCTTTTTCCCATAACCCATTTCTAGAAACCTTTTTCTGGAAAAGATTACAGGGAATGACCATATATCTCTGCCTTAACTTTAATATATGAACACCATCTCCCCCTCCAAACTTGCCCTGCTTCTTCCCATGATATCTAGATGAACAACAGTAAACAGAGCAATCAGTCCCAAATTAATAATAATTTGATTGGTATTATCCATGACTTTTAAGAAATATTAATTCCTTCTATTAAATCAATCAGTCACCAGTTGGGGAGGGAGGGAGTGAGGGAAAGGGTTATGTTGTTATTTGGTTTTTAGGAGCATTAGCAACTAAGGCCATATTGCTCCGGGATATGCGGTGGTCATTTCCTGACCTTTCCGCATCCTCCGTATTTGGTGGTGACGGGCTCGAACCCCGGTCTAATCAAGAAACATGTGCTACGCACTGCTGCTCCTTCCCACCTGGCTACGGAGGCGCCGAGGGGAAGGGAGAGGGGGGAGAGAGAGAGAGAGAGAGAACTTCTCTTTAATAGATCATGTTTCTGTCTTTTGCACAATCCAGTACTTTTAATTTGGTACAAAATTTGTAGTTCTGATGAAACTGGTACAAGGCAGAAGAGGTTTTCATACACTGTCAGCTTCAAATTGAAAGTTATCGAAAGTTATACCTAAGAACATAGAAACAGGAGAGCTGGAAGGCAATTCAGTACTCCTCCTGCAACCAAAAAAATTATATCTTTACTTATGAATTTGTATTTCAAATATATGCAATAAAATATTTTTTTTTCCAAGATTTCCCTTCTAAAATCTGGGTGTGTTGTATGTTTCAGTGCATCTTATCATCCGGCAAATATGGCATTTTTCTGAGTAGTACTGTAAACTGCATTCCTGTTTTATTTTATGCTACAGTATATGTATTAATTTATTTAATTAATGAAGTTACAGCATACAGAAAGCAGCCTTCTCCATAATTGAATATATGTGCTGAGTAATAAAAGCAATTTTGGAACAATACTTGGGAACATTCAAAGAAACTATAATCAAATGATCTGTATATTTCTACTCAGTATAAGCAAACATTTGGAAAAATTAATGGCCAGTTAATATTAATAAAAAGCATGAGTATATTTTATAAAATGTTTCCAACTTTAAACCTAAAGTGCCATCTTCCCATTTCCCCTTAATCTTGCCATATGTGGACATTTTCACAAACATAACTCTCACAAATGGCAAGAGCAAGGATTTTAATAAGCAGTGGAAAATAACAAATATTTACCTAATACATCTTCTATGATTATATCTCTTGGCTCACACCTAGAAACATCAAGACCAGAAGTATCACAATCAGCTTCGGAACGAGCAGTATCATCTGATCTAGTAACACTTGCTGTGTCATCTGTATCCAGATCCTGTAATCGCTCTGTATCAGAAGCAAGGACATCAGTACTCCAAGCATCACTCTGACTAGCTGTTTCTGATGCATCTAATACACCAGGTGCCTGATTAGCAAAAAATAATAACCAGTGAAACATAATATTACAATATAATGTACAACTTATCTAGAGTATTATCTTCACACTGTTTCTTATGTTTATGTATGTGTGCATTATGCATATTAGAATTAGATAATACAAATTTGATATTTGATCATTTACATCCAGGAAAGCTTTCAAAATGATTTTTTTTTTTTGATGCTGCTTAATAAAAAATAAAAAAAAATTACTAACATTTCTTTTCACAGTGTGGAATTATGAGGTCAGTAAGGAAAAGAAAAAAGAAGCAAGCAGGAAGCTAACGGATCATAGCACTTAATTGTCAATGCAATCATCAAAAACATTTATACATATGTCCCATTGCTATATCAAACTCAGGAAACCAAAACCTACACTGCATAAAAACATTGGTTGCTATCACAACCAATAACAGAACATCACTTTCAACCTTTGCATGGCCAGAAAAACTTTCACCATTAGGCTGTTGTTTAAATGGACTAGTAAAAATTACTAGTGGTGAGGTCACAGTTATAGGAGGATGACTGAATAGTCCTGAAGTAAAATTATTAATGCTTGCCATGGAGTTCATGTTTCACATGCTGTATGAAGCTTTGCATTGTCATGCAACAGCAGCACACTGCACCTCAAATAGCCCAAGAAATTCTCTGTAAACTGAGTTCCTAAGCTCTAAGAGTGAAGTCAATAATTATGATGCAGTATTTATAGTATCACCAAGGCCTTTGAAAATGAACAAGAATACCATGACGGCTCTGGTAAAGTCATGATTATCTTTTATAATGATAATGACATGATAGAGACTTTTTAATGGTGATTTTCGGAATCAGCGTGTATTTCTTCCAGAATCACATATTATCATTGCGGAGGTATGGAAAAAAATATTTTTGTTGGCTAGTGTTATCATTTAAAGTACAGGAAACCTGTTAGCAGAGGGGTGCCTTACAGGCTGAACAATGATCAAACAGTTTTGCATGTCGAATGGTTTATGCAACAATCAACCATTTAGTACTCTACTCTGTTACAGCATTAAACTTCTTTGCAGACAGGGGTAAACCTGGCAAAAAAGCTTCCAAGAAACTCATCAGGATGCTTCAATACATTGGTGTATATTTGGATTCAGGTTGAAAATGGTGGACCTGTGATTCTATTCTGATGATGCACAGGTTGAAAATGATTTAAATTTCTGGTTACAATAGCAGCAAATGAAGTATTTTTTTTACATAGCAGGTTTCAAGAATCTTATAAAACAATAGGGCATGTATATAAATATTTTTGATGACTGTTTAAAAATAAATGTCATGTTCAGATCAGTTTCTTGCTTGCTTTTTTTTTTCCCTTTCTTTCTTAATTATGGACTTTCCCTCATAAATGGCACAAGTCATCATAATACAATAGCTACTCCAAAACCTTTTTCCATTCGACGTTAAATAATAAAAATAAATAGAACCATTAAAATCTATGTTCTTTTTTTTTTTTTTTTTTTTTTTTTTTTGATTTGGTAGTTGTTGGCGCATCGGCTTCTGTGGCCATATTGCACCTCCCAAGGTTTTTGCAGTACTTTGATCCAAGCCCGAGGCGGGAATCGAACCCGCGACCTTTGGGTTGCCGGGCAGGTACTTTACCCACTCGGCCTATGTTCTTTATTTACACTAAATGCCAAGTTTAATCACTTCAGTTATAAAATTAGGTGGCAAGTTGTTACATTTGTTAATAACTATATCTTGTTCAGGTTCACCCTCTACTGCCACAATGATTTCCCTTTCCCTCCCTTGGAGTCAACAGGAAAACCTTAGTACTTCAATCTGGATCACTTCAATCTTGGAATCCTTGGGTGTACCACCCCAAGGATTCCAAGTAAAATAGTGGACTTATTCAACCAAATTTCCATATAGAATGAACAGCTTTGCCCCAATAATGCATACAGAGATGCCATTCTTCATCAAGCATTTCATCTGACTGGGCTCTAAATATACACCCTCAATAGGTGCTGAAAATGTAATGTGTACAGAGATTCAATTCTTCATCAAGAATTTCATCTGACTGGGCTCTAAATATACACCCTTGGTACTTGCTGAAAATGTAATGTCTGCCATTCCTCCTATCTCTAACAAGTTTTGCAATACACTATTCTCAGAAAGAAGTCAGTGCAACAAAAGCACATGAACATTTGAGAAACAAGTCCAGTGCCAAGGATCCAAATTGAATCATTCTTTCTGTATAATCTTTTTCCATGAATACAATTAATTCTTCATTCAAATTGAGTTAATATTCTATTTGTTACCCCTGGTGCTATTAATGTTCACTTGTCAACATCCAATTAGAGTGTAGGTCTAATTGAATGCTACCAGGTGAGAATGTGATAATCACACACTATTCTTTATTTATACCTACTTCTCTGCTTTCCAGTAGTTAATGTTTCATAATGCAGCTTCACCAACCAAGAGTAATTCTCAACAAATCCAATATAGTGTCCAACAACTGATTTTAAAAATAGACTTTTTAAACCTAATTTCTGGTCAAAAACTCTAATGAAATTCTGTTATATTTATAATTATTTTTAATAGTTATCTATTTATGTATATTGTATATTTATTTACTGTTTATTTTATTTTCTTTAATCATTCTTTAGCAAGTTAATGTAAACCTTTGCATGTAACCCTTCGGCCTTGTAGCCTGCTTTTGAGGTGTTTTATATCTCAAACCGATTTAAATAAGTAAAAATATAATAATGATAACAAAAAAACAATACAAATTGATAGCATAGCATAGGTTCTGCCCCAAAAAGTGAACTTCAGATTGGAACTTGGAGTTGATTAGATTGAATCATCTACTGTTGTTAGCTGTCATCATTACTGCAATGCTTTGTGATTTATGCAAGCCTGTTAGACATCTGGGAGGCATGTTATATTTCTGAGAGGGTGAATGGGGGGGAGAGAGTTACAGGCTGCCAGAACAGGTCATGGGGTATTGTCAATGATGTGCAGGAATTTTGCTAGTAGGGAAAAGAAGGTGATTATCTCTTTGTATAAGGCAATGGTCAGGTCATGCCTTGAGTACTGCATACAGGTCCGAAGGCCTCATTTTAGGAAGGATGTAGAGTTGCTTGAGTGAGTACAGAGAAGGGTAACAAGATTGGTTAGAGGAACGAAGGGGTCCTTTTACCATGAGAGGCTCAAGTTCTGCAAATTTCAGCATCTGGAGACAAGGCACCTGCGATGTGATCTGATTGGGGTGTATAAGGCCTTGAATTGGTTCGTCATTAGCCCTTTTCAGTCCACTGCAGGATGAAGGCCTCTCCAGCAACTTTCCAGTTCTTTCTGTTTTGTGCAATGGCCATCCATTTACTACCCATGAACTCGTGAATTTCATCTGTCCATCTTCGTTGTTGTCTTCCGGGTTTTCTTCTAGCTCCTCTTACATGCCATTCTGTTATTTTCTTAGTCCATCTGTCTCATATCTTCGAGCTATGTGTCCTGCCCAAGACCATTATAGTTTTTTAGTTTTAATAAGAATGTCCTTTACTTGAGTGTGCTGCCTAATCCATGTGTTTCTCTTTTTATCTAACAGTCTGATTCCTAATATAATTCCTTCCGTTCTTCACTGTGTAGTTCTCAGCTTCTCTTCCATTCTTTTGGTGAGTGCCCAAGTTTCACTTCCATAAGTCATGGTGGGGAGTATACATTGGTTCATTCTTTTATGTTTCAGACAAATTTGGATATTCCTCCTCAATATGTGACTATATTTCCTGAATGCTATTCCATTCAAAATTTATTCTTCTCTTGAGTTCCAGTCATTTATCATTATTACAGTTAATGACTTGTCCCAGATAAGTATATGAATCCACCTTTTCAATTACTGCTCCTTCAATCATTATATCCCTTTCTGTGGCATACTTGTTCATCATTACTTTTGTTTTAGCCATATTCATCTTTAGTCTGAAATCCTTACTAACTCTGCATAACTGAGAGTACCGAAATCAAATGGTTTCGGTACTCTCCATTCACATTGACTCCTTTCTGCGACCAGTCTAATCTTCTGAAAGCTTCCTCAAGGATAGCAGTAAACAACTTCACAGATATTGTGTTTCCTTGTTGAACTCCTTTCTCAATTTTAAATTTGCTACTGTCTTTGTCTAGTCTAATAAAGGAGGTAGTGTTCTCATATATTTTCTTCAAAATCATAATATATGGGGAATCTATGCCTTGTCTTTCCAGTGCCCGAAACATTGCCTTATGTTGTATGGAATCAAATGCCTTTTCATAATCCACAAATGCCAGGCATAATGGTGTTTTATATTCATTTGCTTTCTCTATTAAAAAAAAAAAAAAGTAAAGTGCAGCCATTATCAACCCACTGCAGGGTGGAAGCCTCCTCAACAATTCATGCTGAGGGCAATGGACCATAATCTGCCACGCTGGTCCAGTGCGGGTTGGCAGATCAACCGTATTCAGCAGTCAGGGGCTTGAACCCCGGTCTACTCAAAGAGCGTGTGCTACTGCACTCCCGCTCCTGCCCACTCGGCTACGGAGACCTATTAGCTGTGATATTACATGAAGGTAATCCATAGTTGAGAATCTTGTCCTAAAGCCAGCTTGCTCCTTCGGTTGATTCTCATCAAGTATTCTTTATAATTTGCTAGTAATGACCCTTGTGAACAACTTGTAAATGTGAGATAACAAGCTAATTGGTCTATAATTTCCAAATTCTGATTTATCTCCTTTCTTATGCAGCAAAACTATGATTGCATTATTCCACTCCTTAGGCATCACACCTTTTCTAATGCATTTTGTGAAGAATCTTGCCAGATTCTGTGTAATGTCGCTTCCCCCTAATTTTAACAACTCTACAATAACTTCGTCTTCCCCCAGGGCTTTCTGATTCTTCATTTTCTTCAACACATGTTCTACCTCACCAGGAAGGATATTGGGTATGTCGTATGCATTACTAATTTGCAATCCATCTTCCGTGCTGCTGGCATCATTCCCTCACTCCTTGCATAATTCTCTATAGCAGTCTTCTGCTATTTGAATTATACCTTCTCTGCTATTTATAAGTACACCATTGGTATTCTTCAGTTTCAATATCATTTGTCTTTCAGCTCATGGCTGCTGATTTAAGCCCTTTGTTTTCCCTTAATGCTTGTTCTACTTTTCTTGTGTTAAATCATATGTCCTCTCTGAGTCTCTTTCTAATGGCTTTGCATAGCTCAGTATACTCAATTTTCTCCTTCTCAGTGTTTATCTTGCTCTACATTTCTCATCTTCGGTTCACCATGAGAAGTGTTTCTTGACTAATTTTTTCTTTGGATTTCTTTTTACTTATAGGTACTCTTTTTACTTATCTTGGGCTTCATCACTTTCAGAAAATTGTGGTATTCCTCATCGATACCTTGGTCCTGAACAGTCTGCAGAAGCTCAAACTTCTTAAGTTCCAGTACTTACTACTTTTTCTCCTCTTCTGTTATCTCAAAGACCTTCGTATTATTTACTCAAGTCAGTTTTTTCCTTTCTTTTCTTACATCTATATCAAGTGTGCATCTTACCATTCTGTGATCACTTCCAACATTTAACTTGTTCAGGATGGTAACATCATTCACAATATGTCTTCTGTTAATGAGAATGAAGTCAATTTCATTAGCTGTTAATCCATTTGGGCTCTTCCATGTCCACTTTCTGTTCACCCTTTTCTTGAAAAAAGTGTTCATTACTGACAATCCTCGAGATTCTGCAAATTCCACAAGCCTTTCACCTCTCATTTCTTTCACCAATTCCAAAATTTGCTATAGTTCCCCTTTCTACACCGTTTTGTTTCTTTCCAACCTTAACACTGAAATCCCCCATAATGATAGTGTAGTGGGTTTTCTGCTCATCTAGAAGACTCTCAATTTTGGTGTACATTTCTTCAACCTCTTCATCATCATCACTCAATGTTTGTGCATAAATCATTATAACCTTTAGCCTGTACCTCTTAGAAATCCTCAGTAGTAGTCTTGACACCCTTGGTGATGTACTTTTGAATTCCAAAATGTTGTTTTTTATATCTTTATGGACCAGAAAGTCAACTCCACCTTTGCTCCTTTTCACTGTCTCCATTGGTGTACAGCAGATTTCCACTTGATAAACTTATAAGTTATTCATTTCTTCTTCTTGTTTCAGCCAAACCGATGATATTCCAATTCACACTTTCTAATTCTAATTCTCCAATTCGCATTTTCTAATTGAATGGGTTGAGCAGGCTCAATTCTGATGGGATTCTTCCTCTTGCTCAGATTATGAAACCTGAGGGGACATAAATTCAAATTGAGGAAAGACAGTTGTAGAATAGAAGTGTGGAAATTTGTCTTTAGCCAGCAGGTAGTTGACTGCTGGAACCAACTTCTATTTGTCATTGTGGAAGCTGATAGCTTAAATAAATTGAAGAAGGAACTGGAAAAACTTTTAGAAGGAATGGATGTGCGAAAAAATGTTTTTTTTTAATTTTTTTTTTGACTGATGCTACTTTCTTGCATCACATGCCTCCACTTCAACTTCCACTAACACTAAAGCCTATTTTGCACTGAACAACAAGCTTCCTTAAAATCCCTCTTCCAACTGTGATATTCGATGTTTAGAAGCTGAGCTGTTGAAGGTTGAAAGGACCTTCATTTGAATGTATAATGTATGAAGCAGAATGTATTGAAGGGGGGGCCTGATGGTTAAAGGCAATTGTATAGCAGTTTAGCTACAGGAGTAAAAATTAGGTAATGAATTAGGATAGAAATAGACACTCCTGTCCTCATATACACTAACAGCCCAAAGAGCAGAAAATATTTAGGTCCAGGGCAGTTACTAGCACATATAGGAAATCGCATTCCTGGATAACTCGCGTACAAAGTTTATATTCTTCAATCATATACTGTTCACTTTCCTACAACTAAAATCTTCCACACTCTGGGCTATTAGTGTCTAAGAGAGCAGGAGTATCCATTTTCTATCCTAAATTCTTATCTAATTTCGCCTCCTTTTAGCTAAACAATGCCTATAACCATAAAACACAACATATATACACAAAAATATAAATATATATATGTTATATTAACAAGCTCTATGCTTGCCACCAGTCACAAGACAGGCCAGTAGATATATACACAAATACAAAAAACACATATACAGAAACCTCGTAAATAACATATTAATATATATATATATATTATTTTTTTTTTTTTGTATAGTTTAAGTACAATTAGTAAAATAGGTAAGATATAGAATAAATATATTTCATATTGGATAAGCTGGTAGCTTCTTAACTCTATAATAACCATAACTGGTCAACGAAGCCAAACCTAGTAAAGGATGATCATTAGTCAAAGTAAAAGTAAAAATAAAAAAATTAATAAACATAATAATAAATATCAAGTCAATTATAGGTCATGGGACACATTGAAAGGGACTTTTTCAAAGGGCTAATCCAATGTGTTCCATGACCTATAATTGACTTGATATATATTATTATGTTTATTAATTGTTTTATTTTTATTTTTACTTTTACTAATGATCATCCTTTACTAGGTTTGGCCTCGTGGACCCTTTATGGCTATTATAGGGTTAAGTAGCTACCAGCTTATCCAATATGAAATATATTTATTCTATATCTTACCTATTTTACTAATTGTACTTAAACTATACAAAAAATATATAATAAGACTGATGTAATGTTCTATCTAGATATGTATAGATGGCATTAATTAGTTCTTGTTTAGTTTACTTTACATAAGATATTTATTAATTTTCTATATTTTATATATATATATACTGTATATATAGTTGAAGTTCTATATAACGACCCCCCAGGGGAATGAGAAAACGGTTGTCATAATTTATATCGATTGTTCATAAAATAGCATTAGGTTAATGAGAAATTGGCCAGGACCAACCACATAAGACATTATAACATGTGGGATGTTAAAAAGAGGTTCGCTATAAAGAGCTTTGACTGGATAAAATAATAAAATAACACTATTATATCACATAAAAATTCTTAACAAAAGGGCTTTATTAAATTCATATATAATACAAACTTAATACTACACTAATTTATTAACAGGTGATTTTTGAGATTTCTTGCCGAACCCAATCTTCAGAACATAAATGATACACTTTGGAAGAAATTTGTATTACAGTGCAGGAAGCAAGAAGTCTGGTTCTTCCAAAGTGTATCACTTATGGTCTGAATATGGGGTTCAGCAACCCCATATCATCACCTGCTAAACAAATTAGTGTAGTATTGAGCTTGTATTATATATGAGTTTAATAAAACCTTTTTGTTAAGAATTTTCACTTCACATGGTATAATAGTGATATTTTATAAATGATTATATATATATATATAATGATAAAGTTATTGTATCAACTATATATTGTATCAAATATCAATTGAGATTTGTTTTTTCAAATCTGAATATAATCATTTTTTTTTTTTTTTTATTATTTTTTTTATTTCAGAAGTTTCTGTCTCTTATTTATGAATATACAATTTTTTTTAGACAGACTCATAACTCTATTTAAAGGCAGCCACTGAATTTTAATCCTAAAATATAACTTAAAATTTTTACATAGTTATTCACAAGTATCTGTTTACTTAAACAGACAATCCCCATGTTATTTAGCCAACAAAATTAAATTCAAAATAATTTCCTCCCCTTTTTTTTTATTGAAGATGACAATAAATCATAATAAAGTTCTTTTATCTCCTTCACACAGTATTCATTGCTCCTTTCTTTTTATCCCTTTTAAAAAAACTGGAAATAAGCTTTAGAGTGAATTGCTCCATCAACATTCAACCAATAATTAATTCCTTTTATTTTTTTCAACATCTTCGTGATCTTAGTTTAAATCATTGAGTTGATGATGAAACTAATGGATATACAAATAAAAAGAATCAATCCTACCTTGTCGCTTTATGACTTCATAACCATGTTAAATAAATTGCAAACTCCTGTGGTCATCAAAATTGCTTGTTTGTAGCAGTGTCAGTTTTTCTTAAAATTTATTATCTTCCAAATTTATTTTTTTTATACTTTTTCCCCTTTAATTTGCTTCCTCTTATTCAGTATATATAAATCCTATATTACATTTTTGTTACTGTCTAACACTATGACATTAGCATTAGCATATGATGCAAGCTTATAGAGCATCAGCCAAAAAAAAATCCCATTTCACCCATCCAGTCACTCCAAATGTTTGTCTAGTTCAGCCTTAAATTTATTTTAAGCTATCAATTCCCACAACAACAACAGATGGTAGTCTGTTCGAGCAATGAACATCAACACTATCAACCAGATAGTGGTGAAAAGGATACACACACCATTCTCCTGGTTGGGGATTTACCTAACCAGGCATTAACAATGAAGGAAAAACACAAGTACCAAAAAAAAAAAAAAAAATGGAAAATTAAAAAAAAAAAAAAAATACATTTAGATATTTAAGGAAGGATAATCCAAAAAGATAAGTATCATAAAAGGTTAGCATATAAATTTTTACAAAATCGTGTTTTAAAAGATCTAGTTGACAGTCAATGCAATAAACTACAGTTCATGTTTGCATTAGGCCTCTAAAGAACAAGTGAGAATTCATATTTAACATAATTAACATGTTAAAGTCTTCATTTTCAAACTGTGCGATCTGAATATATTCATAACAAACTGTACCTAACAGTCAGTTAACATACACAATGCATTCTTGGAAAAATAATTTCTAAAACTATTTTTTTTTTTTTAAAAACTAATTTTCCACATAAACACATGCAACTTGCAGAGATACTTCCCCGATTTGGCAAATAACTTTATTTGTTTAAAAATAATATATATGAATAGATGTTATACCTGATAAACCAACCCTGTTTGAAAAATTCATTCAAAGAAAGCTCACAAGTTGCCTTCTTTTCATCATCAATAATCTTAACACAAGGACAGTATGAGTCACAAAATCCACTGACTCATACTGTCCTTCCACCTTTGTCATGATTTGTCTTAAACATTTGAGGTTTAGGCTCTTTGAAAGGATAGTACTGGAGATTTTGCTATCAGTACATCCACTTCTTCAATTTGCAATTGTGCCTATAACTCAATGAAATCTTTGGTTGTGAGGTCTTCTCTATGAGACTCAAGCAACTTAGTGACACCTTCAGTGTTGTTTGTTATTTTGTTGTTGTTTGTTATTTGGATTTTAGGAGCATTAGCAACTAAGGCCATATTGCTCCGGGATATGCGGTGGTCATTCCTTGACCTCCCACATCCTCCGTATTTGATGGTGATGGGCTCGAACCCCGGTCTAATCACGCTTCTTGAAATCATTCTATTTCAAGAAGCGTGTGCTACGCACTGCCACTCCTGCCCACCTGGCTACGGAGGCACCCCTTCACTGTCACTAAGTTGCTAACCTGAGAGTGTCACTAAGTGACACTCTCGGGTTAAAATGTTTCACTATGTATACAATTTCCTTTATGACATTTTTTTGTTTTTTTGGAAATCTTCAACATTGTGGACAAGGAGCTCACCTGGTGAGTATGGACTTGCCATATCATCATTCTTCTCTTTCTTGGTGATTCCTCTCTCTCTCTCTCTCTCTCTCTCAGGGTAACTAAGAAATTTTTCTTTTTGTCCCGTTCAGCATAAGTCTCGGGCTTCCTTGCACTATAGGGCTAATAATAATAACTGCAGACAAAGTTTCCTTCATAGTGGATTGCATGACATCTTTCTAGTTTGCAGCAATGTTTCTCACTGCCACAAGGATATTATAACCTCCCCTTCCAAAAACTGCATGAGAGTTGTTGTTTCATTTCTATCAATGGTAGCAACAGTCTGAGCAACAGTTCTTCTTAAATAGTACTTCTTAAAGATAGAACTTTTCTGCAGACTTTTCTTTTTCACCCCACCAATTTACAGGAGTATGCTCAATTTGTTTTCTCTTTTCACTTATCTGAATCACATAGTAAAAAAGTACTTCTGCAAATTACTGTTCCACTAAAACTATTAAAATTGAGGATGCATTACCAGAACAGCAACATGCTTGAGACTGCCAAAACGATACCAAAAGTGAAACAAAAACCTTTGTTTTAGTTTTTCTTAAGATTTATAAGGCACATTTTTTTCTAAACTCATAAATAAATTTTCTATACCTTTAGAGAAAATAAGGAAAAAAATATAGAAAAAAAATCATACTCTAGATGATTGCAAGAATCAGAAGAGCATACAATTATAGTCGTTACTGTACTAGGGCAACATTATAGTGTGCCAAAGGTGCAGAACTGTATGTAACTACAAATATATGTATATACACTGGACAAATATTAACCAGGTATACAGTGATGGAGCATTACATGTAATTTCAGTCCATGAGATTTTCAGTTTGCAATGCAAACTGAAAATCTCATGGACTACTAAATATCTGCCTTAAAATGCAACTGTCCATTTTCCAATGAAGCTTAATAAAAGGTCTTATGTAAGGGAGGGTGAGGAAAGAAAAAAGAGAGGGGGAGAGAGAGATTATTAAAGTTTATCTTTTGTTAAGACCAGACAAGACAATATTTTTACATATACGCAAGATGAATATAAAAATCCAATAATATTCATCTGGTATATGTATCAATAAGTAAATTACTTTAATTTATTATATTATATTATATATTTATGATATTAATGGTATTATTCTATTATATTACAATATTACTTTTAATAAACATTGAAAAGAACTTATATAGAAGGATTCTGCAATCTCCATAACCATCTAAGTTATTAGCTTATCTACCAACTTATCATTCATAGCATTTACTGATATCCACACCTAGATGAAATCTGAATAAATACCCTATAAAAGGAAGAGCAGTACTTTTAGCAATCTGCTAGTGCTAGATTGAAATGCCTGGTAGCAGAACAACTGAAAAATTATTAAACAGACAGTTCCTGTATATCCTCATTCTAGTAAATATAACAAAGACTTGGTCTTTGGTATATAGGCAAGTGGATATTGTTATTACTCTGAATAACAAGCATATATACAAGTGATTTCAATATAAACCATATAGAACTTTCCTCAAAAAAGAGTACAAGTTAGCAATTCAAGGCACTGGCCAAAGCATTAATTCGTTTCATGAATTGTGTCTAAATTAATGAAACTATTTATGAAAATGTTTCAAGTTATTACTATTAATTTTTTAAAGATATCAACCGAATGCTTAAATTACCTGAGCATCCAAAATCATCTGAGAAGAGATATCTGACTGTTCCACTGTTTCTGAGTCACTAGCCAATACATCTGTACTCCACGTGTCACTCACCATTGACTTTGTCTCATCTCCTATAGGATAACACTTACGAATGTAACAGAACATGCACAAGTAAAACAAAAAAAAAATAAAAATAAATGTAATAAAATAAAACTTTATTTAACCATCCAGTCATTCTATTTCAATAATATAATTGTCTGGATGTTACAAATACAGAAAATTTAAGTTTCGTTATGGTATCAGCAATAAAAGAAAAATGACATATACAGTGGATTCCGGTTATTTGGACCACCGGTTAATCGGGGCAGCGGTTTATTTGGGGCAAATCTTAAAAAACAGAAACCAATGGAGAAAATAGCCAGGTTTTACTTCGTGGTTCGGCCGAAATTCTAGAGGTCACAACCATAAAACAATAAAAATAATTAGCAGTCACCTGTTTATTGGGCTTTTCTGTTAGTGAAATCTATCATAAACGGACAGAAAACTCGATCTTACTGAATTTGCGATAATACCGACAGCTGGAATTCTGTAGGTTATTATGATGAAATGTGTTTACACTTCCATGAAATCTTCAATCATATAAAAAAAATTAATTTTAATCTTCTCTTCATTCCTATTTTTAAAGATTCGTAACTTGTTATTCCGTTCTCACATGTGCGTATCGTGTTACTTGCAATTTGTGTGTGCCGTGTTCTTTGTTATTGATTGCTTATCTTTTTACTGTTTTGAATTTTAATCCCACCCACAAATGTCAGTGAACAGAAATGTCAACTAGTTAGTATGTACATTATTACAGTACATATTAATTCCGATTTTCACGTATCATTTAATTTTTTAATTGGTAAGGTAATAAAAGATAAATTTGTGCTTAATATATCTTTGCTTTTATAGTTTGCGGATAATATTCCTCCTATTTTTGCTAATTAGAATCGCTGTTTAATAGAATTAAAATTCAATTCACAAACGTGATCACATGACCGACGCTTACTGCACATTGTATAGTGAATAGTGCTTTATGTTAAGTTCGTTGTAACGTGATTTGATTGTACATTTACAGTGAACCAATTGTAAAGGTGTGTGTGGGGGGGGTACATTGTATTTTTAACTATTTACATGAAACTTTGGATAATTGGGGCAGCTGCTTAATCAGGACAAAATGTACTAGCCCCGATGTGTCCCAAAGAACCAGAATGGACTGTATTTCCTTTTTTTCTGAGGATGATATCAAATATAACAATCCATAAATCAATTGAGCTCTTAAAACATGCCTCCTCCCCGCAGATGCTAAGTAATTTTTTTTTTTTTAGGTCATAAAATTTTCAGCTCTAAAGACCAAACTTCATATATTTTAGAATAATGACATACAGTCTGTCCTCGTATAGCACGATAGTTGTGTTCCTAGAAACCCTCGTGCAATGCAAAATCGTGCAATACAAATAACAGGCCCTATGGGAAAAGTGGGGTTAGGTGCCGACCACCCAAGATTGAACACACATTTGGAACCAAAACATTACCAAACACAATAAATAATCGGGTAATTTTAATCGTTATAAAATACGTAAGTATTTTATAACGATTAAAATACGTAATAAAAAATAATATATATATTTTTTATTATAATATAATAAATAATAAATAAATAAATATTTTTTATAATATGTAAGTATAAATTATAATACATAAGTCGTAATAAAATGCTTACGTATTTTATTACGACTATTACGTAATAAAATATTGCTAATGCTTTTGCTTCTATCGTAAGCAAACTTGTTTTTTGTTTGATTTTCTATCCAAACAGATGACAGCCGTTCCATCTCTTCCAATTCTTGTCTTAATCTAATGGATTTTAATTACACTTTGAGTTGTTCCCGCTATGAAAGTTGTTTTTATTTTCTCCGCATTTTTTGTAATTCTCGGCGTTGCCTCATTTAGGTCTGTAGCACATGCAACATCACATGGTCTTTCATTTCGCTCAAAGCGTTTCACAATTTCATATTTTTTTCTCTATCGACAGAGGCGGACTGGCCATAAGCCTTACCCGGGAAACCCCGGTGGGCCGGAGACCGGTGTGATTTTGGCCATAAACCGTAGTATGAGGCCACTATAAATTTTCCCGGGTAAGAATTTTTGACCCAGTCCGCCTCTGCTTATCGATATTGCTTTTCTTTTTCTCTCTGAATCTGCAGTGTCTTCACCAGGACGCTTCCTTTTCACACCTTTTAAGTATTTTACTAATTTTTAGGGAATAAAGCGCAATTACAAAACGAGGAGGCACGCTTAATACACATAAACAAAGCTGCGTGCGTATAGCAACTGAATAAACAACACCGTAAAGGCAGAGATACACTATTAACACCCCACATTTTACTAAAGCACATTTCTGGGGGTTACTACCATAAAACAATAAAAACAATTTCCAGTTTCGTTTCTGCTTGTGGAATCTGTTATAAACTGGTAGTAAACTCCATCTAATTGCATTTGCGATTATATCGATAGCTGGAATTGTGTTGGTTTTTACGTTATTATGGTGAAATGTGTTTCCCCTTCACTGATATAAAACACATAAATACATTTTCAGAATCTTTTCTTCATTCCTATCGTGTTGCGTTCGGTTGGGGTGATTCCGCGTTCGAGTGCCATTTCTTGTAAACACAAAGGCAAATCGTGCATAAGCGAATTCGGTTCGTGTTATATAAGATAACGTTCCCCTATTTATAAATCGTGTATGATCGAATTCGTGTAATGTAAACACGTGTTATACGAGGACCGACTGTACTTTAAAAAATATGAGAAAAGTGAAAGAGGCACTATACATACATAAATAAATAATAATAATAATATATTTTATACTACTGTTCCACTGTTTTTGAGTCACTAGTCAATACATCTGTACTCCATGTGTCACTCACCATTGACTTTGTCTCATCTCCAATATACCAAATATTATTAATAAACAAAATCATTAAACGATTTTTTATTATTATTAATTTGGGTGATCCCATTTGGCTTATTTTAAGGCTTTAATACTTCACAGTGAATATTTTTTTAATTTATGATTTTTAATAAGATAAAAGTTTAAAATAATTATTTGATATATCATAAAAAATCTATAAATGACAATACAGGATAACTTACTACTTTTTTAACTTTAAAAACCTATAAATTTCCATATTTTGAACTTTACATAGCCCTACTAAATGAGAGTGGTGCAATCTTTTTAAATTTTATTAATGACCATAGCATCTTAATGTAAATTATTTATTCTTTTTTTTTTTTTTTTTATGAACGCCCCAACACAAAAGGTATTAGTTCCATACATGGGTTGAAGGTTCAGAAGATGAAAGAAGATATTTATTGACATTAGACTTAAATTTCTGTAGATCATAATTTTTAGGAAACATGTTTTGGTCCAGAAAATGGAAGTATTTGTTTAGAAGGAATAAATGAAGAAGAAGAAAAGTCGGTTCTGTGAGTTTGAAGTTAGACAGTAAAAGGATGCTGATGGGTGGTGGCATGTGTTCAGACTGGTTTGGAAGTGAGAGAGAGGAATTATAGTAGTGCCCATAGAAGAACCTATAAAAAAGGCATGTAGCAAAAACAGAACTCTATGAGACAGAGAGTGGAGAGACTGTAAAAGATAGGTTATTAATTAACCTGACTGCCCTCTTTTGAATGAGGTCTAAAATGTGAGAGATGTTTCGGGGATCACCCCAGATGTAGGGGGTGACAATATTCCTTGGCGGGACAGATTTCAGATTTGTACTGAGTGGGTATTTGTTTAGAAAAAAAAAGTAATGCCAATTAAGAAAGAGAAAACCCAGTTTTGTAGATGAAGAGGAAACAATACTTGTGATGTGGTTATGGCAAGAGAGAGAGAGAGAGAGAGAGAGAAAGAGAGATTAGAAGCAAGGATAATCTCTAATATAGGTATGTGATCTTGTCTAGAAATCTGAGTGTCACTGAAGATAAGCATAGGAGCTGAAGAATCCTTTTTGGAAGATATAACAGAAGATAGAGTTTATAACAGATAACAGAGTTTTAGAAGGACTGAATTTAACTAAGTTATCTTTGTCCCTTTAAGTTATCTTTATCTTTGCAGCGTACTACCATTAGTAAAACTATAGATAGGAAGGATTTCTTTAGAAGACCTTAATGCCAAACATGATCAAAAGCCTTTGAAATGTCAAGAGCAACTGCTTGAGTTTCACCAAACATTTCCATTGAATATGTCCATAAATGGGTAACATAATACAGCACATCACTATTTGATCAACACTGATGGAATCCATACCGTGATTATTGATCAGATGGAAGGTTTCTAATAGTTATAGGAGTTGGCAGTTAATGTATTTCTCCATTACTTTAGAAAAAGTAGAAGTAAGTGCAATGGAACTAGATGGGTGGATTTTTCACCATTTTTAGGAACATGCTGGATATGAGCAAATATCCAAGCAGAAGGAAAAACAGCAGTGGAATAAGAAAGTGTAAAAAGGTAACAGAACAGAAGCAAGCTCAGAGACACAGGCCTTAAAACAAGTGAAGAAATGCCATCAGGACCTAGAACTTTCTTGGCATCACGATGGCTCAAAAGTCTCTGGACATCCTTTTAACAGAAAACCACAGGCATTCCCAGTACCTTTCAATTTCTAACAGAAATTCCCAGTACCTTTCAGTGAAAGGTACTGGGAATGGTAGGAGGTGATTTAACAAGATCATCAATACACGAGTTAGAAGAAAAGTAGGATGCTGGTTAGTCAACTTTATCTTTAGCTGAGGAGTAACATGCATCAACAATGAAAGATAGAAAACAAATTCTAATATGTCAAGTGTTATATAATCAAGCGAAACTGTGATTTCGTTCTTCACCTTTGTGGTAAAATTGATGGTAATTGTGCCTAACGAATCAAAATAAACAAATCTAATAAATATACATAACCCTACAGTAAAAAAAAAAAATTCTGTGTATCCATTTTCCTGAGTTGTACACAAAATTGGACCACTCATCCAATTGGTAGATGGGATGAGTGTACTTTTAGTATTAAAAAATTCATGTGCACAAAGAGAAAAATGAGGGCGTCATTTTATTGGTATGTGGACTGATAATCCAATGTCTTTAAGGATATGTTGCAGAGCAAAGTTTTCTAAGATGTCAGCAGTATCCTAGCAAGGAGCCAAAATGTACTGTACTTGTTCTTCTTCACTAAAAATCACTATTTTGTTGTTTGCACTATGTATTTGCCAAATACACCAGACATTCATAACTAGGCAAAAATAAAAGCTTCGAGACAATGGCTTTTGTTGAATCTTTGGAATGATTTATGAAGTTCAACATAAACTGAGTCGACAGAAACCATAGAATACCTACCAAGTAACGGGTAGCCCACCTTTTGTCCAGATAAGGGCAGTCACAAGGCATTGAGTCCACTAGTTCAAGAAAGCGTTCCACAGGTATTTCCATCCATGCTTGCTGCACCACTGTCCAGAATTCCATCACATTCCTGGGTGGCGGATCCAAAGCTCAAACGGACCTTTCCACAACATCAAAAAGATGCTCCACAGGGTTCATTCATGTCTAGTGAACAGGGAGGCCATTCCATGGTGGTAAAATCAGTGGAATGCTCTTCGAACCATGTTCTAGTCACCACACAGCTCTGTGGTGAGGCGCATTGTCCTGCTGGAAGAGTCCATTGCCCTGTGGATGCACGATGACCATGAAGGGATGCCGATGGTCTGCAAGAATGGACACAACCTGGACCGTTCAGAGATGCATCTAGACATACCAGAGGTCCCAACATGTGCCAGATGAACATGCCCCAGATCTTGTTGACATGATGGGTGTATAGCTTCGTGCAGTTTCTGTCAGATATGCACCCTCCCATCCACTTGAAATAACTGGAAACAGGACTCATCGGACCAGGAGACCCATCTCCAATCATCCATGGTCCAGTGCCGATGTTCTTTCACCCTGTTCAGGCATAGAGTATTGTGTCATGGTGTTAGCAATTGAGACTCTGATGGGCCGGTGGCTCCCATAACTTATTGCAGCTAATGATTGCCCGATGGTCTTGGTGGTTCTGGCACCTCCCTCATTGAATTCGGTTATGATTTGTGCCACTGTCACTCTCCAGTTGGCTGAAACAATGCGAAGAAGACGTCGACAGCCACATTCATCCACCATCTTTCTCCGCCCACAATGCTGTCCACTATGAAATGTTACTCTGGAAATGCCGTATTCCCAATACACTCTTGATACTGTCAAGCGGGGATAGTGCAATTTCTGTACCATCTCTGCAATAGAGAGATCCATGTGTCGGGCCCCCATTATTATCCCTCTTTCAAAGTCGGTTAACTCGCAATGTTTATCCATACTGACATCAAATTACTGTCTACATGAATGCAGTGATGCAGTATACCTATATACCTGCCAAGCAGTGGGTTCGTCCGCTAACAAGCGGGGTGAGAGCATCGCCTTACCAGGAACCAGGTAGCCCACGAATTCTGTCCTCTCAGTGTATTGTGTATACTATTAGTTTCTCTTCTTCTTGCCACATCATGCAAGTAAACAGCTTATACAGTATTAGCAAAAAAAAAAAAAAAAAAAAAAAAAGACTGCCCAGCTCATCTATAAATTGTCTCTAACAATATGTCTAATGCTTCCTTAAATTTATTCAACTTACTCACTTCCACAACATCTTTTCCACCAATATATCACTATCCAGCTCAAGGCAAATTTTCATATACCTATCCTACAGCTGCACATCTCTCATATCCAACATCCTAACTATCCTTTATAATTTCAATGGACACTGCTCATCGTGGACTAATGTTATTAGTGGAGTCCCTCAGGGCTCAGTGTTGGGTACATTATTGTTTTCTGTATTTATAAATGATATTGATGATGGTATATCAAGCTTAATGTCCAAGTTTGCAGATGATACAAAGGTTGGCAGGGTTGTCAAGGACACTACTGACACTATGCTGCTGCAACAGGATCTGGAAAGGTTGAGCAGATGGGCTGAGAGGTGGCAAATGAAGTTTAACATTGACAAATGTAAAGTACTACACATGGGAAACAGCAACCCCAGAGCAACGTATCAACTCTGTGGTACTACACTGACAGTGGTAGAGAATGAAAGGGACTTGGGGGTGGTTGTGCTGTTTGTTATTTGGTTTTTAGGAGCATTAGCAACTAAGGCCATATTGCTCCGAGGATATGCGGTGGTCATTCCCTGACCTTTCCGCATCCTCCGTATTTGGTGGTGACGGGCTCGAACCCCGGTCTAATCAAGAAGCGTGTGCTACGCACTGCTGCTCCTTCCCACCTGGCTACGGAGACGCCTGGTGGTTGTGCAGGCAGATATGAAGTTCTCTGAGCAGTGCAGACAGGCTGCAAGAGTAGCTCATGGAGTATTGTCAATGATATACAGGAATTTTTCCAGCAGGGATAAGGAGGTGATTATTCCATTGTATAAGGCAATGGTCAGGCCACACCTAGAGTACTGTATACAGGTCTGGAGGCCTCATTTCAAGAAGGATGTAGAGCTGCTGGAACGAGTACAGAGAAGGGCAACAAGATTAGTGAATGGAACAAAGGAGTGCTCTTACGAAGAAAGGCTTAAGTTTTGCAAATTACAGTGTCTGGAGACTAGGCACCAGCGAGGTGATCTGATAGAGGTGTATAAAGCCTTGAATGGTTTAAGCATGCTCAATGCTGATGGGATTCTTCCTCTAGCTCAGAAAAATCACCTGAGAGGGCATAAATTCAAATTGAGGAAAGACAGATGTAGGATAGACGTGCGGAAATTTGCCTTTAGCCAGCGGGTGGATGGTTGGTGGAACAGACTTCCATCCCTTGTGGTGGAGGTTGATAGCCTAAACAAGTTTAAGGCTCAGCTGGACAGGTATTTTGAACGAACAGAGGGGTGAAGTGGAAGTGGGGTTTTTTTTTTTTTTTTTTTTTGGCTGATGCTGCATAAGCTTGCTTTCTTGCATCAAATGCCTCTACTAATGCTAATGCTAATGCTAATTTAAATCTATTTCCCCTTATGTGTGTCATCTAAGCAAGGGTGCAATCTGCTTTAGGATTAGTTAGGATGTAATCTGCATTTAACTGACTCCATCCATTTAAGGTCTTAAACACTTCATAGGTGGCTAGTTTCCAGATGCTGCAATTTGCAGAACTGATTTACTGTGTTGGTAAGAGTGCCGTTCTGTGTCCCTAATTAATCATGTTGCTCTTCTGTGCACCCCTTCTAACAAATCCAAATCCTTTCTAAGATGAGGCTTCCAGATTTGTATGCAATTATTTAAGATGCTGAGTAACCACTGCCTTACACAAGAGGATAATTACCTTGTTCCTACTGGCAAAATTCCTGTGTATCATTGGCAGCCTGGCAGCCTTTCAGCACCTCTCAGAAAATGCCTTATCAGATTGTACAATTACCACTAGGTCTTTTGGTTCACCACCACTTTAAGTGTATTACATTCTGAGATTATTACTCCACATAATAACAAATGACTGACTGACTGACTGACTGACGCACGCACGCACGCAATGGTGTGTGTCACTAAATTTTTGACAACTGAAGTATTTCCTTTGCAACGTTTCCTTTCTTGTGCTAGGTTCTAACCTCCATTGTGACTTGATTACAGACTAATTTATATCTACCACAGGCTTCTGTATCACCTGATAATTTATATGCACCATGTTTGCATCTTGCAACTGAATGGCAGTGGTGGTGGTTGCTTTGTAACATCTGCATTCCAATGAGAAGTATTCGGTCAGTATGTCAGACAGGTTTATGTGAATGTGCCTTGATCTCAGTAGGGCTCCTTTTCCAAATTTTCTAAATGAGTTTAAATGGCCTGTAATGTTGACTGGACTGATGAGCCTGGCTATCAGGTGGGAGATTCTTCACTCTCTGCTCAAGTTGATAGAGGTTAACACGCTTTTGTTGACTCTTCTGATGGCTGCAAATTTGCAAGAAGATTTCAAGTGACTTTTAAATGTGGGCCACCATGTGTTCATGGGATGCACTCTGTCTTTGATTGGGTGAGATTGGATAGTAGGTTTGCGGCTTTGATATATATTCCCAGTCTTGTAGAAGACTTCTGTTGAACATCCAATATGCATTTCTGCTTTTGGAGTGATTGGATGATAAGGGAAGTTGCAATTTGACAGAGCAGTGATCAGGGATATAAGATGGAATGTGTGCAGTGCTTTGGACCAGGGGGATGGTGTGTTTTTCATTGTTGTACCAACCTCTCAAGTCAGACTTTGTAAGGAAGTCTTCAGATGCTGTATTTGCTGATCTCCAGGTATAGGACTTTTCCTCTGGGTGTTGGCATCTAAAGGCATTGACAAACCCATTGTTATCTACCATGGCTTGCAGGTTGATTAGCACCGTGCAGTGCTCCACACATCACATTCTGTCTATCTGTGGATCAAGGGCTCAAGTGAAATCACCAGCTAGTATGATGTGTTCCTGATTTATTGTAGAGAGATGGCTATGTGAAATCTATGATTTGAATGGTGAGTGTATCCTGCTGTGGTGTGTAGATATTAAAAATATGCAATGTTTCCTTCTGCAGTATCTCTAGGAAGGCATACTTTCTATCTCTGCTATCACATTGAGCACTTCCGCTGTAGACTTATGATGTAGGCTGATACTCATCCCTAATCCATAATGTTGCTGGGCTTCAGAATTATGGAATACGGCTGCAGAATGATGGAATTCCAATAAAATGGAATTTTACAAGAGTAAGTCGGCATGATGTCACCGGACCTGGTCAAGAGCCAGCTTATTGTGCAATGCAGATGTACATTATCTTGCATTTAGTGATAGCTGTTGTTGTTGTTGTTGTTTATTAGTTGTTGGTACATTGGCTTCTATGGCCATAATGCACCTCCCAAAGTTTTGCATTTTTTACTCTAATCTCTTGCAATTGCCGTTCAAATAAATGCCCGATTAGAAATTATTCACAAAGAATTTAACGGAGAGAGGGAGTTTGATTGTACACATCGATTTACAGTGACTTTTTGCTTTTTAAATCTGATTATAAAAGCCTATTAATTTTAGATAGTGGAAGACCTCTTGTATATTATTTTCTTCACTTAAAATGTTTTTCAGAGTAGGAGCATCTTGAATTTTAGTTATGGATTTAAAGGCTGTTTTTCTTTTGTTTGTAAAAGCTAGACAGTCTAGTAACAAATGTTTAACTGTTTGTTGCACGTGGCACTGATTACATTGAGGCGGTTCTTCGGCTCTAAGTAGATAGGAATGAGTAAGATATGTATGTCCTATCTTTAACCTGGCTAGGATTACTTCTTCTTTTCGTATATCTCTTTCACTGGACTTCCACTTCTTTAAATCTGGTTTAATTTGATAGAGTTTATTATAAGTTTGCTCGCTCCATATTTTTTTGTCATTGTTCCTTGCTTTTCATTTTGATGTTATGCCTGTAGTCTGTATATGGTACTTTTGGTTGAAGAAAGGTGCCTGTTGCCGTTTTTGCTGCATGGTTAGCTTCTTCGTTCCCTTTAATTCCTGTATGTCCAGGGATCCAACAAAAGATTGTTTTGTTTTCTTTTAAGGAGCTTGTTCAGAGTCACTTTAATTTGTCTTAGAGTTGGATGGAGATTCTTTCTGTCACACTGTATTGTTTGAATTACACTGAGGGAGTCTGTGAAGATCAGACTATGGGGTAACTTTTGGTGCCATATTCGGTCTATTGCTAACTTCACTGCCTGTAGTTCAGCTGTAAAGATGCTACATTCTGTTGGGAGAACTTGGATTATAGTGGTATCACGGAAAACTGCTGCCGCACCTACTTTTGTATCGGTTTTTTCGATCCATCGATTTATATTTGTGTATAGTGTGGATATTTTTCTAGATAGGCAGCATGTAGTAGTGAAAGCTGTTTCCTGGTAGGGAATTTCTTCCACAATTAAGGAAGCAGGTATCACAGAATGGTAATATTGTATCCCGAGGAGGTCTTAGTATGTTTTGTATGGCATCTAGTTTGTTGAAATCAAGAGACCAAATTGGAAGTAGCTCCTTGATGCATATGTCTGCTGGTTTATTTTCTGTTGGAAGTACTCTATACAAATGTTCCCATGTTGGTGCATATAATGTTTTGTACATGGGATGATTTGGAGTACACTTTATTTTAGCTGCATAAGATAGTAAGAGTTCTTGTCTTCTGAGGCGGAGTGGCAGATCATAGGCTTCAGCATAGAGACTTTGAACTGGAGAAGTACGAAATGCTTCTAGGGCTATATGTAGTGTATTATGTTGTATAGGGTGTAACCATCTTAAGGCGCTGGGTCTTGCAGAGCTATCTATATACTGATGCCCTGTAATCGAGTCTGGATCTTATCAAGGTTCTATAAAGATGTAACAAGGTTGTTGTTATCTGGTTTTAAGGAGCATTAGCAACTAAGGCCATATTGCTCCTGGAATATGCAGTGGTCATTCCCTGACCTTTCCGCATCCTCCGTATTTGGTGGTGATGGGCTCGAACCCCGGTCTAATCAAGAAGCGCGTGCTATGCATTGCTGCTCCTTCCCACCTGGCTATGGAGGCGCCTGTGTAACAAGGTGTACCTGTCTGCTCCCCACGTTGTTGCAGATATAACTTTCAGAATATTCAATTTCTTTGGACAGTTTGTTCTAAGACATTTTATGTGATCTAAAAAGGTCAGTTTCTCATCAAGAGTTAGTCCAAGAAAAATTGTGCTGGATGTTATTGGGATTAGTTGTTCTCCAAGCTTTAGTTCTGGGTCTAAGTTTCTTTTCCGACAAAAGTATTCCAAGTTTGTTAGAGTCCAAAGCCATTGTTTTGGGTCCATGCTATTACTTTATTGATTGTTGTTTGCAGTTGGCGCTCTATTTTTCGCATATTTTGTGAGTGACAAGAAATGCTGAAATCGGCGACATAAAGTGCTGCATCTACAGTACTTGGTATTTGTTCAGTTACTGAGTTGATTTTTATGGCAAAAAGGGTAGCACTGAGTACTGATCCCTGTGGTACTCCTTCTTCTTGTATAAAAACCTGTGATAGTGTGGTTAATATCCTAACTTGGAAAGTTCGTTGTTGCAAAAAGTATGGATATATATATTGGAAGATGTCCTCATCCCAAAGTTATGTCTTTAAGTATTCCATATCGCCATGCTGTGTCATATGCCTTTTCTATATCAAAAAATATCATTACTAGATGTTGCTTTCTTATGAAGGCATTTCTTATGTTGTTTTCTGCTTTTATCATTAAGTCTAGAGTGCACCTGTTCTTTCTGAAACCACATTGAGCTGTGTTTAGTAAGTTATGGGTTTCTAAAAACCACATTAATCGAGCATTTACCATTTTTTCAAGTATTTTGCCAAGGCAACTAGTTAAGGCTATTGGGCGATAGTGGTTCGGATTTGTGGGAACTTTATTTGGTTTTGGAAAGGCTAAGACTATTGCATGACGGTATTGATTTGGAAAGGAATTTTCTAGGTATATCCTGTTATACAACAAGAGTAATATCAATGATTTCTCATCTAACTGTTGTACCATCAAGTATACTATTTCATCTGGACCCGCTGCACTTTGCCTCGTCTCTGAAATGGCTTTATGAAGTTCTCTGAAAGTGAAAGATTGGTTGTTATGTTTGTCATTTAGTTTTTAGGAGCATTGGCCATATTGCTCCGGGGATATGCAATGGTCATTCCCTGACCTTTCTGCATCCTCCGTATTTGGTGGTCACGGGCTCGAACCCCGGTCTAATCAAGAATCATGTGCTACACACTGCTGCTCCTGCCCACCTCGCTAAGGAGGCGTCTGAAAGGTTGGTTATAGGCTTCTCTACTTTTACTGGAGAAATTTAATTTTTATGTTTCTGTATTTGCTTTATGTTTTTGGAAAGCTGGTTCATAGGAGCTACTGCTTGATGTTTTTTCAAATGTTCTACCAAGAGCATTGGCTATGTCTTCCGGCTTTGATATATCTTTTCCATTCCATTTTATAAAAGGAGGAAAAATTCTTTGGTATTTGTTTATTTTATTTATTTTGTCCCAAACCTTGCTGCTGTCTGTTTTTCTAGTAATTGTAGAGGCAAAACAAATCCAAGATTCTTTTTTACTGATCTTAGTAATGCGTCTGACATTTGCCCTTGCTTTTTTGAAATGTATCAGGTTAGTTGTGGTAGGGTATCTTCGGAAATTATTCCATGCCTTGATTTTCTCTCGTTTTGCTAAAGTACATTCATCATTCCACCACTGCTTTGGATGTATGCAAAACTTTGAAGAGGTTTTTGGTATTGTTTGTTCTGCTGCATAGAGAAGTTTATCAGTTACATATTTCACTGCAGAGTCAATTGAAACCTGTTGTATTTGTTGTTCTTCTAATATGGCCAGCTGCTTATATCTTGTCCAATCCGCTTTATCTAATCACCACTTTGGAGTTTGTTCCGATTGACAAGGGGTCGGTTTGTTTGAAGTAATCTTTACTGGAAAATGATCACTACCTAGTGGATCATCGTGAACTGCCCACTCCAGTAGAGGGCATAATGATGGCGTGCACATAGAAAGGTCTATTGCTGTACTAATTCCTGTGGATAGATGTATATATGTTGGTGTCCCATCATTTATGAGTATAAGATTGAGCTTATCTAGTAGTTCTTAGCATTAGTAGAGGCATTTGATGCAAGAAAGCAAGTTTATGCAGCATCAGCCAAAAAAAAAAAAAAAAAAACCCCCCACTTCCACTTCACTCCTCTGTTCGTTCAAAATACCTGTCCAGCTGAGCCTTAAACTTATTTAGGCTATCAACTTCCACTACAAGGGATGGAAGTCGGTTCCACCAACCAACCACCCACTGGCTAAAGGCAAATTTCCGCACGAAATTTCTTCTATAATTTGACCTATTTTATCTACGTTTTCATTTCCCCATAGAGGATGATGGCCATTCATATCTCTCATGATAAATAAAGGAGGTGATAGTTGGAACACCAGGTCTTCTGGATCTGTATAGCTTATACCCTGGTGTGGTGGCAGGTACATGGAGGCGATTGTTATATGATAGTTTACTGCAATTCGTACTGCTATGACCTCTAGATTAGTCTGCAAAGGAACCTGTTGGGTAGGTATACTGGAGTTTACTAAGATTGCTACTCCTCCATGTACTGTACTGTTGGTAATCCTGTCCTTTCTGTATATATTGTAATGTTTTAGTGTTATTTTATTCTGAGATTTAAGATATGTTTCTTGCAAACATAGACTAATCAGATTGTACTGCGATAGGAGATCGTGGATATCTTCAAAATTGCTGTGGAATCCTCTACAGTTCCAATGTAAAAATGTATTCATTATTTGGTTTTGTTAGTATTTTCAGCTTGTTTTCTTGAGGTTGTTGGCTTAGGGTTCTCTGTTTTTTTTTTGTCTTCCTTTTTCAGGGAAGTATGGCTTTCCGGTATCCATCTCTTCTCCCTCTGCAAAAATTTCTAGTATTGTTTCTTCCATCTGATTCTTTTCTTCTACTTTCATGTTATCCATTTTATTTCCATTTACTTCAGTGGTTCTATCTTGTTTTGTGGATTTGCTGGTTTCTCTAGTTGGTGGTATCATAATGGGTGTGTTTATTGCCTGTTCTTCTTTTTGTTTTGGTTCAATGAGCAGTGAGCGGGGCCAATCTGAAATGGACTTTTTTGGTGGGACCATTACTTCTGTCTGTGTTTCTATTGTTTTATAAGTTTGTGTTACTTGTGCATAAGATGGTCTATTTGTTCATTGTGGCTGTATTGTTCTTTTAGTTTCTTGATATGTTACATTGTTTTCCACTTTATATTTCTATATTCTCTTTTCTCTCTTCCACTCTTCACAATTTTTCAAGTAGGCATTATGTTCTCCTCTGCAGTTGGGACATCTTGAACTTTGGGCTGTACAGTCTTGTTGGGTATGTTCTCGTGACCCGCATTTTGCACAGATAGCGAAACTTCTGCATACTGCTTGAGAGTGTCCATACTTCTGACACTTAAAACATCAAACAGGATTTGGAATGTATGGTCTCAGTAGGCAGTTTAGATATCCATTGGTTGTTCATTCTTAGAATGAAACTAGAAACAGTGGTGCAATTAGAGGGAGATGCTCTGTCCTTTGTCTCTTAGCTGTACACAAATCCATTTGATCTAGTTTTTTGCTAGTTTGAGTGGCAGACACATGGTCTGTGCTTGCCATCTTTGCTCCTTTTGGCCCTTGGCTGGAGGACTTTTCCACCAAGATTTCTGGCCCTGCCACAGGGAGGCAGGAGCAGTGCCACTAGGAGGCCAAGCGGGTAGTGTTAGTTGGTTAGTGCTACTAAAAATATATGAAACAGGAAAAGAAAGGTGAATTTCATTTCTGCGTTCTGACTTGTAGTTTTCAAGTATGAAATTGTTTTTAAATGAAACTATTGGGAGAAAGACAGGAACTTAAAACTTAAAAATAAAGTTATTCACGTATCAAGCACACTCTAAGTTGCAGTAATGTCACTTGGCCTTAAAAAAAAGCTTGGCATCCGGGGCCTTTAGTGATAGCACGCAAAGCATCATCATTATTTTTAGGTAAAAAGAAAAGGTTTTGCAGGTCTTTCAGATTTGTTAGTGTCCCGATTGGTGGTATTGTTTTTCCAGCCCATTAATCAAGTAGTATAGATGCTTGGATCTGTTCGTGTCTGCCCAGTCTTTCTTTCCCTTTAATTTAGAATGCAGATCCTTAAATTGTGAGATGAGCTCTGGTATGTTAGTGATGAACTTCAGAGCTGTCAGCTTCTGTAGGGAACAGCATACTTGCTGTAAGAAACAACATAGTATTTCTGCAGTTAAAGGGCCTTCAGCATATAGAATCTCGCTTTCCCCATCCTCCCCTATGAAGAATCTGAATCATGGTTAGTCGCTTCTTCACCTTCATAAATTCTAGTTTCTCTTAATTTATAGAGTTGTCAGTAGTTTCTAAATGCTTATTTATTTCCACACTTGCTGATGTGATAGACTTATTTAAGATCTGGCCGTATGAATTTCAGTATCAATCCTGGAAGAGTTAGAGATACATGGGCAGTTTTTCTGGATATGGCCCTCTTCATGGCAGTAGAAACATTTAGATGAAATGGAAATAGTTGGCACTCATGAATATAGTGTTGTTTGCTGCATCATTATTGGCATAAGTGCTTGCCTGCGTAGCTTTTTATATGTGAAAATTCAAGTTTTGTGGTTGCAGTGAGGGTATATATTTTTCCAGAAACTGATCCATATATTTTGATAAAATTCCTCTGAGGAACTGATGAGGAATCTCAGATGGGACATTTGATACAGTTACTTTCGTGTTTCTAAGGCAACTGGCACCACTCCTCGGTGATGATGACTGATGCCTATTCCCTTTTTCAAGACCATTTGTGCCCATGAAGGATGGCTAAAATATAGCTGCATTTGAATGGCAAAGAACACATGGTTCCTGCTACATGGGAGGTATGAGTAATATTTTTTGGTGGTACATTCTCTGCAATCGCTATCAGGTACTGCTCTAAAGGGATTTGCTGAAGCAGTATTTGTGTTATAGTTTCATTCTGGAAGGAATAATAAAGGGAATTTTGAAGGACAATGAGCTGTGTTAGGTATTCTATGATTTTAAGTAGTTCAGGAATATCTGAGATAAGGAGGTAAAGGATTTATTTTATTATCTGTGTTTATTTGCCATTCAATAGATAAAAAAAGATATCTAAATTTCTGCAAAATAACTTTAAACCTTCTGTATGCAGCCAACCTAGTAAAATATTTTAAACAGCAACAGGAAAATTTTTCAAATTGCCTCTCACAAAGTGCTTTGTTAAATTAAAATGATCTTTTAGATCAAATGGAAAAGCAGTATCAAAAATGAATAATAATGCTATGCTTTAATTATAAAAAGTTTTAAAGGTAATTTTCCTTATTATCAGTTGTCAAAAAGTAAACTGTAAGGTAATGTTGAAGAGATACTTTATTTTATCTATTTGATAAAATAGATCAAAGAGATACTTTGATCTATTTTCTAAAGTGTTAGCTTATATTTTAATTTATATTTGGACAAACAGAAGATATCTTAAGCAATACTGTATTCCTAAATCTGTACTGATTGAGCAAAACTGTACTAGTTCGGCAAAAATAGATAATAGTTTGGTCATTGAACAACTAAAAGAATAAATTAACATAAAGTTTTCTTATCCAAATTTTATATTAAGTTTTGATAAGTGTCACAGCTGACTGCATTGAAAATCAGCCTGTTCAAATGCATGCATACCACAGTATGTTGATTATTTGCTTATGTTGTTTTGTTTCAGGAAGTAAGGCAAAATAATATACTAAAACTATACTGTCACATGTCCATCAGTTTGCCAAGTCAGACTTACTTAACTGTTAAACAAGATACAAACTTCAATAAAAGAGAAAACCCAAAACATATCACATATACATAATCACATTTAAATACTGAAAGAATAAGAACATACACCCGAGATACAACCAACCATCGTTAATCTTAATTAAAGGCATTACATAAAATACAGGGTGTCTGCAAAAAGAATGGTGGGGTTTTGATAGTCAATAATTGGGAAACTGATAAAGATATTTGAAAATATTTGGAAGAAATGAAAATTTTAATTTAAACAATTTAAATTTCTACATGTGCACTGTTTGTAGCTCCGCATATATCCAATCTATATTCTATTTTGTTCCATACATACTGCAGCATATCTCTTGATACCTGATCAGTAGCTTCTTGGATTCTTTGTTTCAAATGGTCCAAAAAATGTAATTGAACCTCCCCTGTCAACCACCTTCCAGGAACTGTTAAATTAAGAACATCCATAACAACTGCTGAGAAGTGCGGTGGTGTCCCATCTTGCTGGAAAATTATGTTGTTTGAGAAGCCATTTTCTTCTGATTGAGAGAAAAGAACATTTTATAACATGTCCAAGTAAATTTCTCCATTAATTGTGTTTTCCACAAAGAAAAATGTCCCAAAGATATGATCACACATTAATCCACACCAAACATTCACCTTGGAACTATTGTGAATATGTTCTTTAATCACATGAGGATTTTTTGCTCCCCATATCCGGCAGTTATGATTTACCATCCACTGACATGGAATATGGCTTCATCACTCAAAATGATGGTGTTTAACAAATTTGGTTCATCAACAATATGATTTAACATAAAATTTGCATATTCAAAAAGCTGTGGCTTATCATAATGCTGAATCTGGTGCAAAAGTTGGATTTTGCATTCATGCAGTCTAAGTCATTTATGTAATATATCATGCATTGTTGATTTAAGAACTTGTAATTGTAAACTGCAATGACAACTGATGATTGCCTAATGATTTCCACAACTTCTCCAATGTTCTTGGTTTTCCCATGCTTTTCTCTTTTAAAATACTACCTGTGTCTTCAAACTGACAAAACCATGTTCTGATGTAATCCTCATGTGGAGGATCTTTATTAAATTCCCATCTAAGCAATGTTGCACAGTAACAATTGATTTCTGCTCGGCTAGTAACAAAACACAATGCACTTATCAGAACGACTGACTGTGGCAAATGTGAATTGAATGTGGTGACACCTGACTTGACATCCTTGAAACTGTTTGGAAGAGAAAATGAAAATATTCAAAATTTACAAGTTTTTTTTTTTTTTGGAGATATAGCCTACTCAAACCCCACCAATCTTTTTTCAGACACCTTGCACGCACACGCACACACACACACAATTCTATAGAAAGTCTAACCTTCAATCATAGGTTTAATTTCAAATCTTCCAAATTTATCTTCAATATCTTCTTGATTTTGTTTATGAGTGGTTACAGGAAGATCAAGTGGTCTCTGCTCTCTTTCTTCTCCTTCCAATTGTGAAGATGGGGTATCTCTGCCACTAACGTTGGGAGTTCCACGACCACTAGAGAAAAATTTTTAAAAATACCATGAGAGCCAACTTTCAAATTTGAGTGTATAAGTACAAGGTATCTGATAAGTATCCACCTATTTTTATTTTTATTTAAATCCTGAAAAAAAGGAGCAAAAGGTGATACTATTGTCACTAATGTGAAACTTACTGTCATTTAGTTGTTCTTCAAATCGAGAATAACTAACCGCTTGAATTGCTAGAAGCTAACGAGAATTGCAGAAATACAGGCTATCATCAAGATGTAAAGATTATGGTTGGCTACGCATGAATAACACGAAGCAATGGACTCCAAAAAAAATAAAAAAAATAAATGTCACGTGAAGTTGATGAACAGGGGTATAGTCAAAAATGGGAACAAATGTGGAAAGCCTTCCACATTTTTTCCTTTGGGAAAAACGTTGAAGCTGTACAAACCATATTCACCTAAAATCCAAAATATTTGTAAAACACATCAAGAGGGAGGGGAATAATGAATTACTAAAAAGGAACTGCATTACTGAGAATGCAAACCTTAATAAGTCTAAGAATGCTTTATGGAAAGCAGAAAAATTTTACTAAACTTGTGTTATCATATTACCCCAATCTGTTTAACAAAACAAAGCAGTCTTTCACGTTGATGGAGTCATCCATCATTCTCACCACCATACTGAGCAGATACAGTTCAGTAATCATAGCAGCAAAAATGCAATCCAGGCCAAACATCAGTGATTTGTTTTGGCGTGACTGCAACAAGGGTTATGAAACACTGTGAACATTACTAGCATATGCCATATAGTCAACCATTTCACAATGATAAAATGTTGAAAAACTGATATTCATACAGGATGGTACACCTGCACCATACTATATGAATTGGTTTTATTTTATTTTATTTTTTATTTTATTTTTTTTTTGGCAATAAAAAGGGTTGGACTAGAACTAGACACTTCCTGGAGGGAAAACTAATATGATTACAAAGTGTTGTAGTTGTCTAAGAGCTCTAAAAAGCATGTTAATATTGATGTGGGGTCAAATGATATTAACTGCACATGAACTAATGCTGAATAAATCTCACGAGTCAGATCAGAACGTATTTGTATTTCCAATTCTACCTAGGCACAATAGAAGGGACTATATGCTAAAATCTACTGATGTTTGTATTGGCTATGAATATAAAAAGACACAAAATACTATGATCTTCATACTTCTAAATACTCTTGTGATTTATTTTACTGATTTTAAACATTTTCTAAGAGCTATGTGCAGACAGTGTGAAGAAATTTAGGAGCCAACTCAGTGTTCTGATCAGTGGTATTGAGAGTTTGAAGAGTAGAGTAGATGCCCCCAAAGGAATTAAAATTGGTGCCCATCAAGCTCTCAACTCAAGGCCAGAGATCACTCTTGTGCATCAGACAACACAGCGACAATCTTCAAGGCAGAAAAGAGCAGATATCTTTTGAGGACACAACATGTGATACTATTGTACATGTAAGCACTGATGATATTAAGAGTAGGAGATCTAAGGACTTAATTACCAAGAAGAGGGCAAGGTTGGCAAAAAGTCACAAGATAGGATTTAATTTGGAAGTCTGCAATTCTATCAAGTCACAATAGGAGAGAGAGTGTGTGCTGAGAGCCTTATTAATCAATTTGGCACTGGAGAAAATGTGCAAGGCTCATTGGCTAGAATTTTTCTCAGCATGGTCTGTGCTTGTTAACAGGAGAGAGTGTTTTTGGTAACATCATCAGTTGGTCCCACTGTATAGAATTTAAATACTCTAGAGTATTTAAATTCTATACAGTGGGACCAACTGATGATGTTACCAACAGCCAATTCAAAATGGGAAGCATTCAAAGAACTTATCTGGAAGCTACTAGGCTTTACATACCAACTAAGAAATATTGTTCAAGGTTTACACCTAAATGGAAGTCAGATGAACAAATGAGATATATGGCAGAGAAGAAAAATGCATGGAATACATATAAATTAACACGTGACACAGAAGCCTATGATAGATATAAGTGGATCTGTAACCAAGTTACAAAGGAGGTTAGGCAGCGAAGGCAGATTACAAGAAATCTGTGGCAAGGGATGCAAAGAAAAACAGCAAAGAGTTCTTTACTTGGTCCACTTGATATCAATGGTTCAACTGATGATGATCCTGCTCAGGTAGCTAACAAACTAAATCAATATTTTGCATCTACATTCACACGAGGAGTTATTCAGCGAGAGGAATGCCAGAGGTGTATTCAACTCTGGCAGTAAGCTAGATAATCTTGTAATAACTGAGAGTAAAGTGGAGGAGAAATTGTTGAAGATAAATACAAGAAAGGCACGTGGGGTGGATGGGATCTATCCAGTTATATTAAAGGAGGCAGCAAAGGAAGTAAGCAATCTGTTAGCCATAATTATGAGAGCTTCCTTGGACTCAGGGGAGGTACCCATAGACTGGAGATGTGCAAATGTGACCCCAATTCACAAAGGAGGATCAAAGGCTGACACAAGTAATTATAGACCTGTGAGTTTAACTTCTGTTCCAGGAAAATTAATGGAGGCACTGGTTAAAGATGCACTGCAGGATCATCTAGACAAGACTTCAGTTATAGCTCAGACACAGCATGGTTTTGTTAAGGGGAAGTCTTGCCTGACCAATTTGATTGGATACTATGATACAGTTACAAAAGAACTGGATGCAGGGAATAACTTTGATATTATATACTTGGATTTTAGAAAGGCTTTTAATACTGTTGCACATGGAAGACTGCTGCACAAATTGGAGCAGTGTGGCATTGGAGGCAAATTGCTGCTATGGATAAAGGGATGGTTGAGGGGGAGAAGACAGAGAGTGGTAATTAATGGACACTGCTCATCATGGACAAATGTTATTAGTGGAGTCCCTCAGGGTTCAGTGTTGGGTTCATTATTGTTTTCTGTATTTATAAATAATATTGATGATGGTATATCAAGCTTAATGTCCAAGTTTGCAGACAATGCAAAGGTTAGCAGGATTGTTAAGGACACTACTGACACTGCTGCTGCAGCAGAATCTGAAAAGATCGAGCAGATGGGCTGAGAGGTGGCAAATGAAGTTTAACATTGACAAATGTAAAGTACTACATATGGGAAACAGCAACCCCAGAGCAACGTATCAACTCTGTGGTACTACACTGACAGTGGTAGAGAATGAAAAGGACCTGGGGGGTGATTGTGCAGGCAGATATGAAGTTCTCTGAGGAGTGCAGATGGGCTGCAAGAGTAGCTCATGTTGCCTTGTGAATGATATAAAGGAATTTTTCTAGCAGGGATAAGGAGGTGATTATTCCCTTGTATAAGGCAATGGTCAGGCAACACCTTGAGTATTGTATATAGGTCTGGAGGCCTCATTTCAAGAAGGATGTTGAGCTGCTGGAACGAGTACAGAGAAGGGCAAAAAGATTAGTGAATAGAACAAAGTGTTGCTCTTACGAAGAAAGGCTTCAGTTTTGGAAATTACAGTGTCTGGAGACTAGACACCGGCGAGGTGATCTGATAGAGGTGTATAAAGCCTTGAATGGTTTAAGCATGCTCAATGCTGATGGGATTCTTCCTCTAGCTCAGAATAATCACCTGAGAGGGAATAAATTCAAATTGAGGAAAGACTGTTGTAGGATAGATGTGTGGAAGTTTGCTTTAAGCCAGTTGATTGGTGGAACAGACTTCTATCTTTTGTTGTGGAAGTTGATAGCCTAAATAAATTTAAGACTCAGCTGAACAGGTATTTCGAACGAACGGAGGGGTGAAGTGGAAGTTTTTTTTTGGCTGATGCTGCATAAGCTTGCTTTCTTGCATCATATGCCTCTACTAATGCCATTACAGCAAAGTACTTTTACCAGTAAATTTCATCGAACTTTTGCATGCTTCTCGTGTGGACTTTCTTCACCTTAGCCAGGTACTCTTACTTAGAAAGATTTCAGTTCTGCAGATTGCAGCATCTCAAGATGAATTACCTGTGGGAAGATCTGACTGAGATGTTTAAAGCCTTGAATAGATTGGGTAAGCTGAATGTTAGTGGCATTCTTCCACTTGCTGAGACTACACACAATGGAAGGGGACATAAATTCAAGTTGAGGAAGGATGGTTGCATGACAGATGTGCAGAATTTTGCCTTCAACCAGCAGGTGGTTGATTATTGGAACAGGCCTCCATCTGTTGTGGAAGCTGATGGACTGAATAAATTCAAACAGAGCCAGACAAATTCTTGTAGGGTATGGATGGGTGAACTGTAGGTTTTTTTTTTTTTTTTGCTGATTTTATATAAGCTTGCTTACTTGCATCATTTGCCATTACTACTATATCACCACATGTGTTAAAGATGGTTATTAAAGACACAGTAGCTGAACAGAATTTATTTAAATATGCAATTTGTAAAAATTTTATAATTTATACAAAATCTCTTCCACTCCTGTTCTGAAAAATCAAGGTGATGCTGAATTCCTGAGGTCTGCTTGGTGATTTTCAGAAAAGCACGAGTAGGTTGTCACTGCAAGCCAAATCCCCTAACCGATTACTTGCCAATCCAAGCCTTCAGTTACTGATAAAGTTTCAAATACCACTGCCTGCTACTCCAATTTTTAGATCTATCGTAACAGGGGCATTATCAACACTAAATGCCAGACAGTTTTCTAAAAGAATCCTACATTATTTTAAGATGGTCAAAAGGTTGGTTGGTTGTTTTGGGTTTTATTGGCACATCAGCAACTAAGGCTATAATGTGCCAGAACCAGGTCATGTAAAAGAAAAGATTTATATTTCAGCAATCTAAAAAATTAGGTCACTATGTCAAGATATATAGAAATAAGGATATGTAAAAAGTTTATAAAGATGGTAACTTTTAAATACGTGTAAAAATATTTAAACATTTTAAATAGCTAAAAATAGCTGATAAATTTGCATTTTCAAATAAAATATGACTGAGTGTATGAGGCTCAGTCAGATGGCTAAAAGCAGTAAAATATAGACAACGTTCGTGCCTGTAAAGTGGGCACGTGGATAAAATATGTCTTACTGTTAAAAAGGTGTCACATTGCTCACACATAGGAGTGTCATCTGCTCTCAGCAGGAATGAATGAGTAAGATGACTGGGTCCTATGTGGAGGCGAGCTGGAACAACTTCCTCTCAGCGGTTCCTGAGCAGACTTAACTGCCGTGGTTTTATTACAGGCTTTATCTGATAGAGTTTGTTCATGACCTGCCCATACAAAGATTGTTGCCACTGGGAGAGTAATCTTTTGCATATTAATTGCCTGTAGTCTGTATAGGGGACTAACAGGCTACGGTTCTTCTGGGGTTGCAGTGATCTGGCTGCAGCGTCAGCCAGTTCATTACCCTTGATCCCAGTGTGGCTAGGGTTCCAAAAATGGATGTCAAAGGAATGATCAAAGAGAGAATGTAACATCTGTGAATCTGGGTCAGGAAAGAATGAGGATTATATTTCATCCCCGATAAAGCCTGTAATATACTTAAGAGTCTGTGTACACCATACATCTTTGGTAGTTGTGGGTTTTTATGTGGTTCAGGGCTAATTCAATTGTATACAACTCTGCTGAGTATATGCTGCATTCGTCGGGTATCTTCTCGGATATAGTGTTATTTGGGAAGATGGCGGCAGACCCGACGGATAACTCCGACTTCGAGCCATCAGTGAAGACAGGCAAGAAGTCAGGGTATTTAGCTCAGTGGGCAGCGTATAGTTTTTGGTATACAGAGTTCGAAGTGGTGGCCTTTCCCCACTTGTTAATAGAGAAATTGCACATTGGTGTTTGAGCATGTCACGGTGGAATTGGTTGCCTTGTGGATATGGCAACGTTCTCTATGGTTATATTGAGCTCTCTGATTAGCTTCTGTACACGAATACCAAAGGGACAGTTGGCAGTCTGGTGAGTGTTATAGAGAATTTCCCATTGTGGATCAAAAACGGATGGCCTGGCAGGAATTTTAGTTTGAAAGCGTTCTGTAAGGACAACTGTTCCCTACGTGATGGCTCATACGCTTCAACATAGAGACTTCGGACTGGAGATGTGCAAAATGCTCCAGTGGCAATACGAATTGACTGATGGTTGATGGGGTCCAACCATCGAAGTATGCCGAGTCTAGCAGATGCATATACCTGGGACCCATAGTCTAATTTAGATCACACGAGTGTGCGATACAGGTGTAATAAAATGCATCGGTCAGCACCCCAGGAGATACATGAGATGGCACATAGGATGTTCAAGCCTCTCGTGCATTTTGCTCGAAGTTGACGAATGTGCTGTAAAAAGGTCAACTTTCTGTAAAATACGAGCCCCAAGAATCTAGTCTCAGATACTACTGGAACAGCATTTTGCCATAGTCTCAGTTCAGGTTCAGGATGAAGATTACGCTTGCAGCAAAAGTGCATGCAAACAGTCTTTTGCGGAGAGAACCTAAAACTATTATTCATTGCCCATGAGCTCAAGTGGTCAATGGCATGTTGCAGTTGTCTCTCGATTACCCTCATGTTGCAAGCCTGACAGAATATGCTAAAATCATCAACATACAGGGCACAATTCACAGTTGGAGCAAGTTGTTCTGTGATGGAATTCGCTTTGATGGCAAAAAGCACAACACTTAAGACGGATCCTTGAGGTACTCCCTCCTCGGCTGAAAGGCCAAGATAGGATCCTACACGAACTTGGAAGGAACGGTGGGTTATAAAGTTTTTAATAAAAACTGGGAGATAACCTCTAAGGCCGATGCTATAGAGGTCCTTTAAAATTCCAAATCTCTAAGTTGTGTCATACGCTTTTTCCATATCGAAGAACACAGACAACAAATGTTCTTGTTTTAAAAGGGCATCTCGAATAGAAGTTTCGAGCCTGCTTAAATGGTCCAAAGTAGACCTATTCCTTCAGAAGCCACACTGTACTCTGGAGAGGAGCCCGTTTACTTACAAATACCATATAAGGCGGGTGTTTACCATTTTCTCCAGGATTTTGTACAGACAGCTAGTCAGGGCGATAGGATGATAGTTTGTTTGGATTTTTGGATCTTTTCCTGGCTTAGGAAAGGCAAGCACAATTGCCCTATGCCAACAATCCAGAAATTGCTCTTCTAAAAATATTCTATTGTATAGACAGAGCAAATGGTCCATGGATTTAGTTGACATGTGTTTGATCATTTTGTAATGGATGAGATTGGGTCCAGAAGCACTTGTCTTGGTAAGAATAAGAGCAGTTTTTAGCTCTTCTATGGTGAAGGGTCCATTATAAGGATGAGGGACTTTACATTTGAAGTTAATAAGATGCCTCTCATGTTTGTTTTTCACAACCAAGAACTCTGGGGAGTAAGAGGATGTTGAAGAGACGGTAAAAAAAGTTTCCCCAAGAGCATCAGCTATTGCAGTTTGATCTGCAATAACACATCCATTACGTTTCAGGACCGATGAAAGGTGCAATATATGTTTCCCCTTATTTTCCAGATTTTATCCCAGATAGCTTTAGTGCTGGTCAACTGAATAATAGTGGATGTAAAGTGGATCCACAATGCCTTTTGGTTCTGACGATGAATATAGCGAGCTTTTGAGCTTGCACGTTTGAAGACTAAGAGATGGGTGGTGGTAGGATATTGTCGAAATATATCCCAAGCTTTGTTTTGTGCCCTTTTTGCTGCTGTGCATTCAGCATTCCACCAGGGTTTTGGAAACTGTGGAAAACGGGCAGATGTTTTCGGAATTGTAGTTGCAGCTGCATGGACAATGCTTTCTGTGATGCATGCCACTGCATCATTGATAGTCCCCTGGCTGACTGTACTGATGTCAAAGCCTACCAGATGTTGAAAGGCATTTCAATCAGCCTGATCAACCTTCCACCGTGGTAACCTAAAAGGCAGACATGGCCTTCCATTAATTAGACTGATTATCACAGGGAACTGATCACTTCCGTAGAGGTTCTCCTCTACTTCCCAAGTGAGTGAAGGAAGAAGAGAGGGGGAGCATATAGTAAGATCAATGGCAGAGAACGTACGGGTAGGCATGTGGAAAAAAGGTATTAGTTCCCACATTTAGAAGAGAAAGGTCATTGTCACTGAGCATATTATTATTATTATTATTAGCTATATGGTGCAAGGAAGCCTGAGGCTTATGCTGCACCAGCCAAAAAAAAATTCCCAAGTTACCCTAAGAAAGAGAGAGAGAGAGAGAGAAAGTCAAGGGAATCGCCAAGAAAGAGAAGAATGATGATATCCAGCTCAGGACCCTGGGTGTGCCAAGCCCATACTCACCAGATGTGAGCCCCTATGACACATCCCCTTCCATTAACGTCAGCACTACCCCACAGGGTGTTATGGCCATTAAAATCGCCCAAGAGTAAGATAGGAGAAGGCAGCTGCACAATGAGATCATCAAGGTCTTTCTGAGAGATGTCGGCTCCAGGCAGCAAATAAACCGAAAAAACTGTTAGTAAAAACCATACCGTAAGGCCAACTGCTACTGCTTCTATGTTGGTGGAAAGCGGAATATGTTGAAATGGGGTGTGGTTGCCCAGAAGAATAGCAACATCCCCATGAGCAGGTCCATCCCCAGTTCTGTCTCTTCGAATGATGGTAATATTATGAAAAGAAGGGTTTTCGTTTGTCTTCAAGTATGTCTCCTGCAAGCAAAAGCAAACTGGTTCATGCTTCTGAAGGAGGGCCTTGATGTCATCAATGTTTTGCCAAAATCCATGACAGTTCCATTGTAGGAATTTAGCCATTATTTTGGCTTGGTGGGTGCATCAGGTGGCTTCTGAGGTGCTGACTTTTGTTAGTCTTGGATTTCTCTTTTTTGGGGAAGTATGGGCGCTGTCCCATGTCCATTTCTTCCTCCGCAAAGAGTTTTGTCTTCCTCCGCAAGACTGATTTGTCCCGTACCTCCTTATCCTCTACATCCATTGTTTCTCATATTACAGGTGGCTCTTCCGAAATTTTTTGCTTTTCTTTACCACTTGGTTTTGGTAGTCATGGAGCACTAGGAGGTATGGATATAGGAGTGACAGCTGACTGTGTTTTTTGGGTGGGCTTTTGTGAACTCAATAAATAGCGTGCAATCGGAGTGAATGACTCTCATGGTGGTACGGTCATCACAGTTTGTGTACCGATAGTGCATTTAGCAGAAACCTTCTGGGCATATGAAGGTTTCCTGCTATTTATTGGTTGGATATGTTTTCTGGGTAGGAGATATTTGGCTATGTTTTCGATTTGTGGATTTCGTTTTCATCCTTCCACCGCTGGCACTCTGGAGTAGGCAGGGTGCTCTCCTTGGCAATTGACACAGATTGGTTTTGAAGATGAACATTCCTTGCTCTCGTGGTCTTTAACACTACATCAAGCACAGGCAGGGTTACCATGACAAGCTGTTTGTGAGTGGCTGTATTTTTGGCATCTAAAACACCTCAATGGGATTGGAATATAAATCCTCACTGGGTAGTTTGGATAGCCTGCCTTGATGGAATATGGAGACCGTGGGGTGTTGAATATAAGGACTCGGGTAGGGACAAGATTCCCATCCTTTCGTATTGATATTCTCTTGACAGCTGTCACTCCTTGGTCTTTCAATTCAGAGCAGATCTCTTCTTCAGAAACATGAAGGTCCCACTCTGATATAACACCTCGTGAAGAATTCAGAGTTTTGTGGAGGGTTATGGTGATAGGTATTCCCCCAATGGATGTAGAGTTCAGAATTTTTGCCGCTTGTTTTGTGGTGAAAGCTTTGACCAAAAGGTCACCAGAACGCAGTCTTTTCACAGATTTAGGTGATCCTTCTAATCCTTTCTGGATAAAGAAGGGTGACATCTTTCCAACTGACTGCTCTCCGGTGGAATGGAGAATGAGAAAGAGAAGTGTCACTGATGGTGGTGTATCCTCAGTTCTAGGTCTTTTTACAGAGGTGTTTTCTGTGTTATCATCTTGATTAGGTAGGGGCCTTGTCAGGGCCCCAGAAAAATTAGAATTTATAATACTCAGAGGAGCAAGATAAAAATTTCCGATGCCCTAAGTACCTCACCCACTACAGAGCCCTATGAGGGGATGCTCACTCGTGACTAGCAGGTACTGCATACACGAATGGGACGCCAAGTTCGCTTAGGAGCATCATACCATTTCCAGTAAGCCTTGATCTCGTCCCAGGACCAAAGGGAGGGAGACTTATTGGAACGCAGTTGACCCTAGCAGTAAGAACCACCTGCCAATTGATCCCAGTTGGACTGGGCCGGGATCACCGGTCTTATCGAAGCAGGGGCCACAGTGGTGTATTAAGGCTGGGCCCCTCAACCACCAGGATCCCCCTTTCTGAGTTTCCACGGGTCGCGGCACATGGCTGCACATGCCAGATTCCAACAATGTAACCCTGGAACCAATGTATGGGAGTGTTAGACCTCAGTAATGCTAATCTGGAAGGCCAGCAGCATCACTGGGAGGTCCCCTCACCACATACAGGTGCCCACGTCGAGGGGGATGGTCAGAAGACGATGCCCAATATTGTATTCTGTAGTCATCTTCCTATGTTAAAATTGAGAGCACAATGCTTTCAATTAATTTTTCAATTTGATTTTTATTAGGGCAAAGTCACCATAGTGAGATATGGCCTCACTATGGTGACTTTGCCCTAATATCTAATACCTCTATCTAATCAATAAAGGCTGATGGTATCATAAGGACAGCATTAGAGGAGTTCTCTGAAGGAGTTCTCTCACGTTGGCACTAATGATATTAAGAGTAGGAGACCGGCGGAATTAATTAGCAAGTACAGGTCAATGTTGAAAAAAAGCCGTGAATTAGGGTTGAATTTGAAAGTGTCTGCAATTCTGCCCAGACACGATAGGAGGGAGTATATGATGAGAGCCTTGTCGATCAATTCGGCCCTGGAGGGATTGTGCAAGGCTCAAGGGGTAGAATTTTTTTCAGCCTGGACTGTACTTGTTAACAGGAGAGATTGCTTCTACAGGGATGGGATACACTTAAATAGAAAGGGTGCAAGAATTTTTGCTGATGCTGTCGAGGCAGTGTTAGGTGAGTCGGAAAACTTCTAGTTGGGGGGGGATACAAGGACTAATAGGACTGATAGATTAACAGTAGCCACTGGCAGAGGTGGAAGTGATTCTTGCACTGATTCTATTGAAATGGGCAGAAGCCTGAAAAACAAGATGCAGGATATTTCAGAGACTGCTAGGAGTCATTGCGGTACAAGTAAACACATGGGTTGTGTTAGGGTAGCTAAGAATAGAAACAGGTGCATGTATACCTGCGTGTACACCAATGCTAGGAGTTTGGTAAATAAATTTGATGAATTTGAGGTATTGCTCAAAACATCAAAGGCAGATATTGTTGGGATATCAGAGACGTGGTGTCACACAGATATAAGTAATGCGGAACTGGAATTTGGGGAATACAATGTGTATAGAAAGGATAGACAGGACAGGAGGGGAGGAGGGGTTATGCTATTAATTAAGAAACACATAAGGTCCAAGGAAGTGAAGCCAGTCGACATCGATGGACAGGGCAATGTCGAGTCAGTTTGGTGTGACATAAGCATAGGGAAATCAAAATTGAGAGTAGGAGTGTGCTATAGGCCTAATGACTCTAATGAGTATAATAAGATATTGTACAGGGAAATAGAGTGGGCCAGTAAATCAGAGAGTCTTATAATGGGGGATTTTAATTTCCCAGATATTGAATGGAATTTGTGGGTTGGTCACTCGCACACTAGCAAGGCTTTTGTGGATTTATTGGATGATTGTTTTCTACATCAGCATGTTCGTGAGGCAACAAGAGGGAGCAATACTCTTGATCTGATTATCAGTAGTGATTCTTCATGCATTAAGAATCTGCAGATAAATGAACCACTAGGTGGCAGTGATCACAGTGTGTTGAAGTGGGATTTACTCAAGGAGGTAACTACCATCAGAGGTAAAGGGAAGGGTTTTTGTTTTCGTAAAGGCGACTATGATGGTCTGAGACAGTATTTAAATTCTATACAGTGGGACCAACTGATGATGTTACCAACAGCGAACTCAAAATGGGAAGCATTCAAGGAACTAATCTTGGAGGCTACCAGGCTTTACATACCAACTAAGAAATATTGTTCAAGGTTTAGGCCTAAATGGTTGTCAGATGAACTAATGAGGCATGTGGCAGAGAAGAAAAATGCATGGGATACATACAAATTAATGGGTGACATGGAAGCCTATGATAGATATAAGTTGGTCTGTAACCAAGTCACAAAGGAGATTAGGCAGGCAAAGGCAGACTACGAAAAATAGAAAAGAGTTCTTTACATATTTAAACTCGAGAAGGAAAGGGATGAATCAGATTGGTCCACTGGATATTGATGGTTCAACAGTTGAGGATCCTGCTCAGGTGGCTAACAATCTAAACGAGTATTTTGCATCTACATTCACGCATGAGGAGTTATTCAGGAAGGAGAATGATGTAGGTAAAGTAAACATTGGCAGTGAGCTGGATGATTTTGTAATAACTGAGAGGAAAGTGGAGGAGAGATTGTTGAGGATAAACATAAAAAAGGCACCCTGGGGTGGATGGGATCTATCCAGTTATATTAAAGGAGGCAGCAAAGGAAGCAAGTAAACCCCTAGCCATAATTATGAGAGCTTCTTTGGACTCATGGGAGGTACCCATAGACTGGAGATGTGCAAATGTGACCCCAATTCACAAAGGAGGATCAAAGGCTGACACAAGTAATTATAGACCTGTTAGTTTAACTTCTGTTCCAGGTAAGTTAATGGAGGCACTGGTTAAAGCAGCACTGCAGGATCATCTAGACAAGAATTCAGTTATAGCTCAGACGCAGCATGGTTTTGTTAAGGGCAGGTCTTGCCTGACCAATTTGATTGGATACTATGATGTAGTCACAAAAGAACTGGATGCAGGGAATAACTTTGATATTATATATTTGGATCTTAGAAAGGCTTTTGATACTGTTGCACATGGAAGACTGCTGCACAAATTGGAGCAGTGTGGCATTGGAGGCAAATTGCTGCTATGGATAAGGGGATGGTTGAGTGGCAGAAGACAGAGAGTGGTAATCAATGGACACTGCTCAACGTGGACTAATGTTATTAGTGGAGTTCCTCAGGGTTCAGTGTTGGGTCCGTTGTTGTTTTCGGTGTTTATGAATGATATTGATGATGGGATATCAAGTTTAATGTCCAAGTTTGCAGATGATACAAAGGTTAGCAGGGTTGTTACCGACACTACTGACGCTATGCTGCTGCAACAGGATCTGGAAAAGTTGAACAGATGGGCTGAGAGGTGGCAAATGAAGTTTAACATTGACAAATGTAAAGTACTACATATGGGAAACAGTAACCCCAGAGCAATGTATCAACTCTGCAGTACTACTCTGACAGTGGTGGAGAATGAAAAGGACCTGGGGGTAATTGTGCAGGCAGATATGAAGTTCTCTGAGCAGTGCAGACAAGCTGCAAGAGTAGCTCATGGTGTCTTGTCAATGATATACAGGAATTTTTCTAGCAGGGATAAGGAGGTGATTATTCCCTTGTATAAGGCAATGGTTAGGCCACATCTTGAGTACTGTATACAGGTCTGGAGGCCTCATTTCAAGAAGGATGTAGAGCTGCTGGAACGGGTACAGAGAAGGGCAACAAGATTAGTGAATGGAACAAAGGGTTGCTCTTACGAAGAAAGGCTTAAGTTTTGCAAATTACAGAGTCTGGAGACTAGGCACCGGCAAGGTGATCTGATAGAGGTGTATAAGGCTTTGAATGGTTTGAGCATGCTCAATGCCAGTGGGATTCTTCATCTTGCTCAGAATAATCACCTCAGAGGGCATAAATTCAAATTGAGGAAGGACGGAAGTCGAATAGATGTGCGGAAATTTGCCTTTGGCCAGCGGGTGGTTGGTTGGTGGAACCGACTTCCATCACTTGTTGTTGAAGTTGATAGCCTAAACAAATTTAAGGCTCAACTGGACAGGTATTTCGAATGAATGGAGGGGTGAAATGGGAGTGGGTTTTTTTTTTTTTTTTTTTTTTTTGGCTGATGCTGAATAAGCTTGCTTTCTTGCATCATATGCCTCTACTAATGCTAAAGCTAAATGGTATGGGAAGTACCACGAAACGCCTGAGAATAATCTGGATTTCATTAAGAAATTAAAGCAGATTATTATTATTCCGCCACACAGATTAAGTGCCCAATTATTCCACCAAATTCCAGTTCTTGATATACCTGTGCACCTGTCAATAAAAAAAGATATAAGTGCAGGTTTTATTTATATCATTCCAAAATACTTATGTGGGTTAAACAAAAACAAAACACTTATGGGCTTAAAGTGATTTAACTATGGTGATCTTTCACTAACATAAGTAAAATAAAACATTTTTGTTATAATAAACATATTACAAGTAAAGAGTACAAATACACTATACAAGCAATATTTAAGTTTCAAGGCCTTCAACCAAAAAGGGATGCACACTTCTTCCTCTTTTTTAACTTCTAATATGATTACCCAATTAACCTAATTTTGTTTTCTGTTAAGTAGGATTAGATCCAGTGCTTTTTTTGTAAAAAAATAGGTGCCGGTACTCATTCTTTGCTATCAGGAAAAATTGAAAATTAAAAGGATATGAAAAGTACTCTAAAAACTTTTTTCCTGCTATCGTTACTTTAGTAGTTATGTTTTTGGAATGAGAACAACAAATTTAGTATATTAACCAAGTTTATTAAGCATAAATTTATTATTCAAGTACAGTGAAATTTCTAACGGACACCTCTCTCTACAATGGACATTTTCAAATTCCCCAACTCTCCTCTATTGGTTTTAACGTGTTTTCAGCTTCTGTCTAGCGGACATTCTCTGTAACGGACACGGACAGGCAATCTGCACTGTTTCATTTAGATTAGCACTTAATCTGATCTCCCCATAATGGACAGCAGGCCAGCTCACGGCCCTTTTTCTAGGAACTTTTCTTCCACGTATTGCCTCAATCGTGTGTTTATTTTCTATTTCCGATTCTCTGAATTTTATCAAGGTTTACGTCACGGTTCTAAACCCTTTTTCAAGAATTTTAAGGCACGTGTAAAACTTCTGATGAATTCGGTGTGGGGAGGGGGGGATTTGGTCGGCCTTTCGTCTTTTGAGTTTCAGTTTTCAGTTTTGTTCAGTGTCGTGTGAAGTGTACAATGTCTTCTCGTAAACATTAAAAGATAAAGTCGAACTCATTAATGCGTATGATCGGCAAAAAAAGTGTTCACAATCTCGCTGCAAAATTAAAAATCGGGAAGACAGGTAAGTGACATCCTAAAGGAAAAAAATGAACTGCTCAAACAATTTTGGCAACGCGGAAATGATCAGGTTCAAAAATCATTCCCGAAAACTATTGGACTTCAAATTAACAATGTTACGTATGAGCGGTTTTGTCGTGCACGTGCTAAAAAAATTCCCATTAATGGGCCTATTATTAGGAAAAAGGCTTTGGAGATTGCGAAATCTATGGGAGTAAATGAGTTCAAAGCTTCTGTGGGATGGCTAGACAAGTTCAAAACTCGGCATAAAATTTCTTGGAAAACCGTAAGTGGTGAAGGTGGATCTGTTGATACTGGGGTTGTAACAGAGTGGACCGTCAAATTGGAAGATTTGTCGTGATTTTGAAGCTAAGGATATTTACAACTGTGACGAAATAGGGTTGTTTTTTAAAGCTCTTCCTGAAAAAACAGTGAGTCTAAAAAATGAAAAGTGCCAGGGCGGAAAAATTTCTAAGGAAAGCTTGACTTTACTATTGTGTACAAATATGCTGGGAGACTTTGAACAACCTCTTGTTATAGGAAAACCACAAAATCCTTGCTGGGAGACTTTGAACAACCTCTTGTTATAGGAAAACCACAAAATCCTTGTTGTTTCAAGGGCATAAAGTTGAATCTTTTGAATGTTGACTGGAAGTCTAATAAAAAAGCGTAGATGACACAAGATATCATGAGCGAATGGATAAGTCACTTTAACCAAAACATGATTCGTCAAAACAGAAAAATTATTCTTTTCATGGATAATGCTGCACCTCACTCGCACATTGAATTGTCCAACATTCAGATCGTTTTTCTGCCACCAAACACATCTGCAGAGTGTCAGCCCTTGGATCAAGGGATAATAAAAAATTTTACACTTGACTACAGAAAACGTGTTTTAAGACATCTCATTGCAAACATGAACGATGTAACATGTGCGAGTGACCTTGCAAAGAAAATCAGCATCCTAGATGCGACTCAATGAATTTCCTCTTCAGTAAACGCAATTAGAAAACAAACTGTCGTGAACTGTTTTGTAAAGTCTGGCTTCTCAAGCGCAAAAATTGAAGTTGTGAACAGCAATGTGGAGCAACAAGAAGAACAAGAACTTCAACATCTATTGATAATGTACGATACTTCAGCTACAAGTGACCCTGGCTACAAAGATATAGATTCGAACCTCACTACAGAAGATGGTGCTCTAGATATCAATGACATTATCATCGATATTGTTCAAGAAGTTTCTCATGAGCATGAAGAAATGGAAGGAGGTAATTCTGTTGAAGAACATATTAACGACGAACCACCGATGAAAATGGAAGAAGCGTTCATACAAATCAATCGTTTAAAAATGTTTTTCGCCACTGAAGAAGATACTGAAGGACTTTCGATGGTTTCTTCACTCCAAACAAATGTTGAAAAAAAAATTATCAGCCGGAAGAAGGTGCAGAAGAAAATAAGTAATTACTGTATGTATTTTTCTTAAGATAAAGTCATAATATGCATAGCACTCCGTAGCCAAGTGGGCAGGAGCGGGAGTGCAGTAACACATGCTCTTTGAGTAGACCGGGGTTCAAGTCCCTGACTGCTAAATACGGTCGATCTGCCAACCCGCACTGGACCAGCATGGTAGATTATGGTCTATGTCCCTCAGCATGAATTGTTGAGGAGGCTTCCACCCTGCAGTGGGTTGACAATGGCTGCAGTTTTATGCATAGCACAATTCTATGCATATTATTTACAAAAATATTGTGCAAAATCTGTATATAATTTAATTTTACATTAAACATTTGACGATTTTTCTTTATCTCTTGTGTATGTAATTGTATATTATTTACAAAAATATTGTTCAAAATCTGTATATATTTTAATTTAATTTTACATTAAATGTTTAACGATTTTTCTTTCTTTCTTTTTTTTTCTCCCTCAGACTGGCGCCTCCGTAGCCAGGTGGGAAGGAGCAGCAGTGCGTACCACACGCTTCTTGATTAGACCGGTGTTCGAGACCGTCACCACCAAATACGGAGGATGCGGAAAGGTCAGGGAATGACCACCACATATTCCGGAGCAATATGGCCTTAGTTGCTAATGCTCCTAAAAACCAAACAACAACAACTCCCTCAGACTTCTTGTTAGTGGACATTTCTCTCTAACAGACAAATTCTCGTTCCCCATGGCTGTCCATTAAAGGGAAGTTTCAATGTAGATAAAAAAATAAGTAAAATAAGTAAATAAATTGGTCAACTACAGAGCGCCGGGCACTCAGGATGAAGGGTCCGTATTCACGAATAGTCGTTAGTGTAGTATCTCAAATAGAGAGCTTTATGGTAACTGAAAAAAGTTTCTAGTACTCCAGCTTGGTCTAAAACTGAGGAACTAACAAAAATGTTGTCTATTTGAGTCTTTCCATTTGTTGTGAATGACAAGGGTGGGAGAAGCGACTCCGACTTCTTCCTGGAAAACCGATTAAAATCTTGGGGGAGAAGTGACTAGCAGGTGAGGGCCATGCAAGACTCTGTGCAGGTGCCTCCCACTACCACCGCCTCAACACTGGCTCTCTGAGTACCTCCTTGCTGGAACAACTCCAGCTTTGAAGTATTATTGTTAAAAAATACTTCTCGTTGCAAAATTTATAAATGACCTTTATAGAATTATTAACTAACTATTTAGAAACCTTTTTGTCACCAAAAGGAGAGTTGCTTAGTACAAAGAAGCAAGCTATCAAAGTGCAATAGAAAATTGTTTTTTTAATTTCAACACAAAAAGTAAATAATAGATTTCAGTCGGAATAGTTTTCCCTTGATAAGCATCGAACAACACATAGCTAATGTGATTTTTAAATTTTTAGCTCAATTAGCGACGGAAATATGGGGGGGACACAAAAATTACATTTTCCTGTCTGGCACCGTCATTTTTAATTTTAAAAATATTTTAAACCTACTTGTTGAGCTCTTTCCAATGGTGTATAATAAGCTATACGTTGTCAACAACAGTTTGCCCCCCTCACATTTTGTCCCTCCCAATTTATCAGACAAATTTTTGTCAACAATGATGAATATGGCGTTATGTTGGCACACATGATATACAAACTCATGCAAAAATTAAGTCAATAAGTTGACTGGTTCCAGAGATACAATGCTGCGACACACAGACAGACAGACAACCGAGTGACATTATAAGGGTCTTTTGTTAGACTACGGACCCTAAAATTAATAAGTAAAAATAAATAACATAAGTAAAAATTATTTCATAATAAAGTTTTTGTAGAATATTCTAGGAATTTTACTTAAGTTCTCATCCGACACCCTATGTCGACTTCTTTTCTTCCTCTGTGTGTCTTTTGCTGAATGATGTTTCCAAAGCAGCCACGAATTGACATAATTTGCTGGATCGAAGTGGGTCGGTGGTGGGCCTACAATTTTAAGAAACAGTAATGAAGAAACTGTTTTTGTCATCAACGAAGCATTTGTTGGGGTGGTGATCAGATTCATTTGTGAAAATCCTCATTCACATTCACTCGATGAAATTAATATCGTACTCAGAGCATCCATCAAATGCTTCAATTCTTCCCAAGCCATCTTTTCAATTAGGTATTCCCGAAATCCAAGAATTGTATCTCTTTCATTTAACTATAACCTGATTGACAATTTTCTAACTTCATTTTCACCAAATGCCAAAAATTCATGTTTAGAAGGTTTAATACCTTCACTGTCCTCATTTTCCTTCTCCCATCATCGGTATAGTTCTTAAATTTGAATTTTTTTTTTTCTTTCCTTTTTTTTTTTTAAGAACAGTCCAAAATGTCAGTGTTATTCGTATATTCAGGTACTGTGACCATGCAAACAGAGATAGGGAAAATTTATGTAAAAATGCGGATAACACACTTCCGCAAAACAACAGGGTAAAAGAAAATCACTCTCTCCTAATTCTCAAACGGGGTGCTTACAGTTGAACAGGCGCATCCAGCCGGGTGGGTAGGAGCAGCAGTGCGTAGCACACGTTTCTCGATTAGACCAGAGTTCGAGCCCATGACCACCAAAATACGGAGAATGCAGAAAGGTCAGGGAATGATCACCGTATATCCCCGGAGCAATATGGCCTTAGTTGCAATTGCTCCTAAAAACCAAATAACAAACAACAAGCTTACAGTTGATTCACAGCAGTGTCCAACCTATGGCCAGCTCGAAAAGTGAACTAAAACAGCATTTTAATTTTTGTTAATTATCAAAAAAATTTTCTCATTAAATGTTTTGTTCAGTAAATGTAATTGTGTATTGTACTTGATAAAATTTTTTAATATTTTCAATTTTACTTTTACATGCAACAAGATATGGAAAATGAAACACACTAAAGAAATCTAACTCTGAATTTTTTTCGAATATGGGCCCTGTACAAGAAAAGTTCGGACACCACTGCAGTAGAAGGTGGACCAGAGCCCATTCGAAATACCCCTTGATCTGCTCACTGTTGACCAGCGTGACTTCTCCGTATGTGAGACAGTTGGTCAGATAGGTTTTACCAGGCACCACTAAGTTGTAGAATGGTAATCCCTTTAGCTCTCTTAATTCACGCAGCAGCACTAATTACCCAACTTGCCTAAACACCAGAAATGTGAACAGTACGTACTGGGTTATTTCTCTCCTAATCCATTCCCTATATGAAAATTTTCTTCGCTCAACGGAAAGTATTTTAAATGTAACTTCCAAGGGTAATTCAAATGTTCCAAATTCACTCTAGTTCGACTGGTGACAGGCAATTGGAGATTTCAAAAATTGGGGCGGAGCATTCTATTGCGGCTATCCACCTCATGTTCTAGATAGATGTGAGCTTCAGGCTCACGAATTTGTTACGAAATCTAATCTGCCTCGCGCCAATCGATTTATCTCTACCGCGTACATCCCCTATTCCGCAGGCGTATCGGAACGTCTTGTTAGGATTTTGTGCCTCCATCATATACGATGCATGCAACTTCCGAGGAGGAAATTACAATCCATTATTTATAAGGTGAAAACACTTGTTGCTCCTTTCCTATGGAGTGGTTCCGTATACCATATTACATGTCCAGATTGTGGGGGGTGTTATGTAGGTGAATCTGGTAGAAGATTGAAAGATCGGGTTTCTGAACATGAGGTGGCTCTGCAAACCACTAATTTTGAACACTCCGTAGGCGCCGAACATTATTGGGTTGAGCAGCACAATCTTGATCCCCAACGGGATATTGAAATCGTCGACTTTTCACGTGATTACCGCCAGCGCTCGTGGCTTGAAGCACTACACATGGCCACCAATAACAGTACTATGAATCGGACGAGGGGAGTACATTTACACCCTATTATAGAATGTACTGTATTGCAGTGCGATGAGTGCTGGCGATTATCACGTGTACGTAATTCTGCTTTACCGACACCAGACTTGTGATACATGATTGTGCCCAGCTGACTTGTGCTATTGTAACCATTAATATATACTGAAGTACACCAGTCACAGACTAGCTGATGAAGAGGCACTTCGCTTCGAAAGCTACTATATATTTTAACGCTTTTATTATATATATTTTAATGCTTTTATTATATATATTTTCACTCTTTTATCTTATTGTATTTTAATGCTTTTATCTTATTGTATTTTAACACTTTTGTCTTATTGTATTTTAACACTTTTATTTTATTTCTGTTTTATCTTATGTATATATTATATTTTTATTTTAATAAATTTACTTTAACCAGTTAGTCAGTCGTCGCAAGAAACTTTGATGATATAAAAGGACTTCATTAAACAGAGATCCGAATGAGTAATTTAGAATTATAAAAATGGTTATACAGTTTTGTACAGAAAATATCTTAACAGATATTAGACAGGGAAAATGCAATATCTTAACAGTGAAATAGACAGGGAAAATGCAAATTTAGTTAAATAATTTTAAGCTTATTTGAATAGAAGGCAAACATGTGAAAAAAATTTACGGAATATTACAAATTTCAAAGTGCACTGCATCCAAATGTTACATGTCACTGTTAATAAAGGTGCCAGTACACCGTACCATTGTGTACCGTCCCAAAAAAGCACTGATTAGATCTATTCAATTTATTAAGACTGATAAACTGAACTACCATTCCAGTTTTCAGATTATCTGACAAATTAATAAAAACTTTATTAGATTTAATCTACTTGCCAATAAAATAGAACTCCTCCTCCTCCTCTTACTGTCTGCTTTCACTTGTTCATTTGTTAGTGGATTTACAGATATATTATAAGCTTAGCTATCGTGCTCCATGCTTATGGTAAAGGACTGCCAGTGGTCATTAAATAGGTGGAAAGAAAGTGCTTTCATCTGGATACTATTTACAGATGACTGTACATGCTAATTCTTTTTTAGTAAGGAAAATACATTTCTAGCTTCAGCTTTATTACCTAGGAGCAACAAAATGGTAAGAAGTTCCTAAGATGTAGGTGCAGGGAATTCTGTGTGGCGTGCACTATCATACACAGGGCAGTCCACAAGTATGCAAAAAATGGTATGTATGTATCTAATGTATGGTGACACTTGGACATCAGTTCAACTCTACCTGTATAATCTGTGAAGTTACAAAACGCTGTAAAAGACTATGTATGCCTAATTGTGTATTATGTTCTGCCGAGTGTTGTATCTGGCCACTTCGCTACCAGGAAGCAACAACTTCGTGGACATAATGCCAGGTGGTAGCACTTGGAAAGCTGCCTCCTGGTACCCATCCCTGCCACAAGAAAGTTGGCCTACTAGACACATACTGTTCTGTTGCTAGTACCTATGAGGTGGGATAAATCTTGAAGTGGGCTACCTCACAAGTACTAGCAGATATCCCACCTTCTAACAAGCTGAAGGCCAGCAAATCCAGCCTAGTTGGTAGCAATTATGTACATAATAACATAATAATTAATTTAGACTTAAGCCTAAAGTTAGGATACATACACATAATTATAAGAAAATATGATGATCAGGTTAATACAGTATTTACAAAATTGGCTATAAAAAGTCTATAGTAGGATAACTCTAGGATTGCCAGCCAAGGTTAATATTTGTATAATCAGATTTATAATAAAAAAAAATTAAGCAAACAAAACTGTACAATCAGGCTTATAATTAAAATTAAGTAAACAAAATACAGTAAAACTTCATTAAAAAAATCACCAAATTCAATCAATAAACATGCAGAAAGAATTAGGCCTACATGGTTTATAGTACTTCAACTATTCAATATTGTAAATAATTACTATTCTTTTAAAAAGATTCACTAAGGTCAGCCAGCATAGGTCTTCCTCAATGGAGTTTTCTTTTGTCACTCATTATATCCTGAAACAAATTTAGCAACTTGGTGGTTCTTAAAAATTATAGCTCTACTACCAACTTATTCATTAAATTAGTACTTGGCCTAATACTATTACACTATCATAGTCATTACACTATCAAAGTCAAAACTAATAAAAATTCCAGACACTGAACTCACTTATTAACAATTTGTAATTCAGAAGATTCAACAAAATACACCGGGAATTTTAAGGCATTGTGTTATACAGTCGGAGCTCTACATAACGACTCCTCAGGGGAATGAGCAAAAACAGTCATTATATTGGAAGGACATTATATTGATCGTTCAGAAAATCAGGAAGATGTAATTCTACTAGTAAAATATAGTATAATCTTATTTATAATACAGAGTGTCCCAAAAGTCACTGCGTATTTTGGTGAAATAGTGTGATTTTCAAATAAATTTCATTACAAGTAAATTCTTTTTTACATAAAACATAAGTATTTTGTAATGTGTTAGAGATGTTATTATAATTTTTATTAATTTTTCAATGTTTTCTTTTCAGATCCATAATTCATGATGAATGTTCAAGAGTGAATTTTTCTTGTAACATCCCACATCAAAAGAATGAAGTTTTGTAAAATTAGGGAAAGAGTTTCAAGGAGATTTCACAGTTGCATTCCTACACACAATGCAATTCATGCACTGGTGAATAAGTTTAAAAGAAGTGGGTCTGTGAGTGATGAGGAGTGATGTGAATGCCAAACAGCATGTGAAAGCATTGAAAACCAAAAATTATCCTTAGGGAGGAATCTCAAAGACTGAACATACCCCAAGACATTAGTTCACAGAATTTTGCATCCAACATTGATGAAAAAGTCCTACCACATCCAATTGTTGCATGACCTGCATGAAGAAGATTTTCCAAGTTGAGCAGCAATTTGTGCAGAACTTGTCGATCAAATCTAAAATAACAGCTTAATGGACCACATCTTGTTCAGTGGTGATGTGACTTTTCACACTTGTGGGAAAATCAATTGTCACAATTGTCGTATCTGGGCTTCCCAAAAACCATCTGAGTTCATAGAATGGCAAACAGACTCCCCTAAAGTAAATGTGTGGCTTGGGATGACGAAGTCAAAAATTTATGGACCTTTCTTTTTTGCAGAAGCAACAGTCATAGGAACAACTGAGTACCTTGATATGCTTCAGCAGTTTCTTGAACCCCAACTTCTTGATGACGGTATTATTTCAAGTGTAGTGTTTCAGCAAGATGGGGCACCATATCATTAAGCTCGAACTGACCAGGAATACCTCAACAGGCACTTTCCGAATCGGTGGATTGGGTGTGGAGGACCTAAACCTTGGGTGGCACATTCCACAGTTTAACTCCCTTGGATTTTTTTGCTTGGGGTTTCATAAAATCAAAGGTTTATTGCAAGAAGAGTCAAGATTTACCTGATCTTAGACAACACATTCAGGAGGCAGTACAAGAAATTACCCCTGAAATGCTTGCAAATATGTTCTGCAACATGACTGAACAATTTGAAATTTGCAGGGACACAATGATGGGGCAACATGCGGAAAGCAATAATTAAATTCTTGACCTATGTATGTAATAATGTTTTTTCTGTGTCAAACTTGGATATTGTATAAAAATAAACTTGTAATCATGCTATTAAGTTTTCAAATTCACCAGATTTCACCAAAATATGCAGAGACTTTTGGATTAACCTGTATGTACGACAATATTAAACAAGAAAATTATGATTGTAGAGGGCAGTAAAGTTACAAATAAAGTGAAATTTCACCACATAGTACATACCTATCAAGACCTAACAAGAAAATTAAAATTTGTTCATACTTAAAAATAACCTGTCAAAACAAGCTGTTTCAATGGTAGAGCATGTTTTAAAGAGAATTATAAAGGCACACAATCTTTCACTTTCACAGTTAGGATGCACTTGAAGAAAAATCAACATACAAGTTCTAATCCTTGATGAGCATCTTTCACTGAAACACTTCTTGTTCAACCACAGTAGGTTCCACATCTTAATCACTAAAAATTTCAGAAGAATCCATTGTCTGCAATGAGTTCCTCTTCATTCATGCATATCATTCAATGTTCACATCCACTTCTGCATAATCTTTGAAGCTTAAGTTTTCCTGTAAGTTTAGGTGATGACGCACATGCTCAAATATTTCTTCCCTATTATCGGACTGTTCTTCACAATTAATAGAGGAAGAAGCATGCAAAACTTCACACATTGTACCATTCAAGGCAGTAAATCCAGCATGTTTGAAGCAGTTGGACATTGCTTTTCATCACTTTCATCCCATGCTGGAAACACATTGACTACGGGATGTCGATTTCACATAGAATTTTGCTTTAAGGCATAGCACAATTTTGTTTAATAGCATTCTTCGGTAATTTTTCTTAAAACACTGGATTACACCTTGATCAAATAGCTGAGGAAGTGGCATCATATTTGGTGGTGGGTACTCAACAGTGATTGCACATAGGTGCAAATTTTTTCTATTCTTTTCACTCATCCTGCGATCTACGTCTGATTTATTCTTCGTAGATTCGTGATGTCAGCTATGCCTTTTAGTTTGCTCGATACATAGTCAGTAATATCTTCAAACCTTTAAAGCATCAAGGCTTCTGGGCTTCCCCAATGATTAAAACAGGAAGCTTCTCTGTGCAAGCCATGTTTGCTGCTAGGAAAACGGTAATTCATTGTTTGGCCTTTTATTCGCCACTACATTTCTTGCCTTTAAATGTAGGTGTTTTATTTGGTAGCAATTTAAAAAAAAGAGTCAAGTTTCATCAGCATTGAAGATGTCATTGTGGTCATATGTCAGAAAAACATTTTTTAAATGATTTTCCTTCCATTCCTTTGTAGTGTCAATGTTCACAGTTGCACTTTCACCACACACTTTTTTTCAAAGACAGGCCATGACAAGCCTTAAATTTCTGGAACCACCCAGTTGAACTTTTAAATTCTTCAATATCCATTTGATGCACAAACAATTCAGCCTTAGCTTTTAAAAAATTAGCATCTATAGGATGTTTATTACATGCATCAACATTAACCATTCCAAAATTACCTTTTCAAGATCTGAATACTTTGCCTTTCAATGCTCGAATCCTACTTGGTGCAGGAGGTTTCTCTAAACTTTCAATCTTTTTCCAATCTTTCAGAATAGTGAACAGAGTACCCCTAAGAGTGACAAACTGAGTGACAGATATAAGCTAGTCTGTAATCAAGTCACAAAGGAGGTTAGGCAAGTGAAGGCAGATTACGAGAAATCCTTGGCAAAGGATGAAAAGAAAAACAACAAAGACTTCTTTACTTATGTAAACTCTAGAAGGAAGGAAGGAATGAATCAGATTGGTCCACTTGATGTTGGTGGTTCGACTGCTGATGATCCTGCTCAGATAGCAGACAAACAATGGGTATTTTGCATCTACATTCACACATTAGGAATTCTGTAAGGAAGGGGAGGACAGAAGTTTACTAAACTTTAACAGGGAACTAAATGATTTTGTAATAATGGAGAGCAAAGAGGAGGAGAAATTGTTGAAGTTAAGCATAAAAAAAGGCACCTGGGGAAGATGGAATCTATCCAGTTATATTGAAGGAGGCAGCAAGGGAAGTAAGCACACCCTTAACCATAATTATGAGAGCATCATTAGATTCAGGGGAGGTCCCCATGGAGTGGAGATGTGCAAATGTATCCCCAATTCACAGAGGGGGTTCAAAGGGTGACACAAATAATTATACATCTGTTAGTTTAACTTCTGTTCCGGAGAAAATAATGGAGTCACTGGTTAAAGAAGTGATGCAGGATCACCTAGACAAGACTGAAGTAACAGTTCAGACACAGCATGGGTTTATTAAGGGGAAGTCTTGTCTGACCAATTTGATTGGATACTACGATGTGGTCACAAAGGAACTGGATGCAAAAAATAATTTTGATATCATATACTTGGATTTAAGGAAAGCTTTTGATACTGTTGCACACTGTACAAATTGGAGCGGTATGGCATTAAGGGCAAGTTGCTGCAATGGATAACGGGATGGTTGAGAGGGAGACGGCAGAGAGTGGTAATAAATGGACGCTGCTCTAAGTGGAGTCCCCAGGGTTCGGTGCTGGGCCCATTGTTGTTTTTGCATTTATTAATGATATTGATGAAGGTACACTGGTGTCCAAAGAAAGTGCATCATCTAAGAATTTCACATTTCTAACCCTTTTTCGCGATGGTATGTTACATTAATGACTAGAATCACAAATAGAAATAGAAATAAAAGATATTTATTAATAGTTAAGGCAAAGCTAATTAATATTTGACAGGTGCTCTCAAAATATTCCAAAATGAGCATTTGCAACCTTTATACAGTTTTGGTAAACACGACAATTATGGCTGAAATGTTATCAGAAGCCCTCACAATTTGCTTCAGTTTATAATTTTAAATGGAGAACAAAATGAAAAGTTCACCATGTGCACACTAATATTTAGCTGACTGCCTCTGTCCCTGATGACAGCAGCACACCATCGAGGCATTGACAAGATCAATTTCTGAAGATAATCAACTGATAGTTCGTGGTTCCAAACACGAATTATGGCTTCCTGAAGTTCACAAAGGGTCTTTGGTTTCTTTCTGGCAACTGCAGATTCCACATGATGCCAACAGTTCTCTATAGGATTCAGGTCCGGGCTGTCTCCTGGCCAGCTAATGGACCGTTCTTCCAACCATTTTTTCACCTGTAACAAATGTAAACACATTACTGTTGAACCACTAATGCAGAAATGAAACTAAAGTAACTACAGAAGTGCCTAATTACAATTTTTGTCCGATGACAAGGAGCAGAGTCGTCCTGAAAGCTGCCATTACTTGACAGGTTGAAATGGTCTCTAATGGTTGGCAGCAATTTGCCTTCCAATATAGCCAGGTATCCAATGGCATTTACGGAACCTTTTATAAACTGCAGGTGACTACTCTGCAATATAAAATGCATCCCCATATCATTTGGCTGGTAGGGAATTGCACTGCAGACACCATACAGTCTGGATGGTATTCTTCACCATGTCTACGGCAAATCGCTTGTCTCCCATCAGAGCCATGAAGGTTGAATTTCTTCTCATCCGAGAAATTAACTGCCTGGGGGGGGGGGGTCCATTTGACATGCTCCTTACACCAAATTAATCGGGCCTTTTCCATTTTTTATGTGAGGAGGGGCTTCTTCTTAGGACGAAAGGCTACAAGTCCATTTTGGAAGAGGCATCTTCTGACTGTTACTGCACTTGCTAACACTCCCGTATGTTCTTGCCATTCTCTTTTCAGCTCGGATGAAGAAGCTTTACGGTTTTTAAGGCATAAGCACTTCAAAATGCTACACCACAACAAAACACGGTTTTGTTTTGGCGTAGAGATTTGTTTGCATCCGGTTCCTTTTTTTCTATCAGCACAACCAGTATTCTTGAGTTTAAAAAGAAATCTACTCAGATTACAAGATACTCTATAAGCAATATGACGGGAAGAACATCCTTCCTCACGTAAAGCAACAATAGCACTCTTTCTTCGTCGCGTCAACTGCACGTAACTCGCCATCCTGATACAAGCAAGGAATGACTGAAACTCTTGCAGAGTGTGCTTATACAGCTGAAAGTAACAGCTGATGCAATATTACGTCATCACCTACGCGTGTCAATCTTATCTGATGCAATCTGTAAGAAATATTGCTATATACTTATGTTATTCGGAAGACAATTACAATTTTAAGGGGTGATGCACTTTCTTCGAACACCTGTGTATATCAGGCTTAATGTCCATGTTTGCAGATGATACAAAGGTTGGCAGGGTTGTTAATAATAATAAAGACAGTCTGCTACTGCAACATAATCTAGAAAAGTTAGGTAGATGGGCTGAGAAGTGACAACTGAAGTTTAATATTGACAAATGCAAAGTACTGCATATGAGTAGCAGTAACCCAAGAGAAACGCACCAACTGTGTGGTAATACAATCAGGGAGGTGGAGAATGAAAAAGACCTGGGGGTAATGGTGCATTCAGATATGAAGTTCTCTGAGCAGTGCAGATGGGCTGCCAGAGAAGGTCATGGAGTTTTGTCAATGATATATAGGAATTTTGCTAGCAGAGACAATGATGTGATTATACCTTTGTTTAAGGCAATGGTCAGGCCACAACTTGAGAACTGCATACAGGTCTGGAGGCCTCATTTTAGGAAGGATGTAGAGTTGCTAGAACAAGTACAGAGAAGGGCAACAAGATTGGTGAGAGGAACAGAGGGGGTTCTCTTACCAAGAGAGGCTTAAATTCTGTAAGTTGCAGCATCTGGAGACTAGGCACCTGTGAGGTGATCTGATGAGGTGTATAAGGCCTTGAATGGGTTGAGCAGGCCCAATACTGATGGGATACTTCCACTTGCTGAGATTAAGAAACTGAGGGAGCATAGATTCAAGTTGAGGAAAGACAGTTGTAGAATAGATGTGCAAAAGTTTGCCTTTAGCCAGTGGGTAGTTGATTGCTGGAACAGATTTCCATCTGTTGTTGTGGAAGTTGATATCTTAAATAAATTTAAGGCTGAACTATACAAATATTTGGAGTGCCGGATGGGTGAAATCGGAAGGTTTTTTTTTTTTTTTTTTTTTGGCTGATTCTCTATAAGCTTGCTTCTTGCATCATATGCCTCAACTAGTGCTAATGCTAACCATTTGGCAATGTCAGTCTTACAATGCACACCATTATCTACAGCTTTCTTGGAGCCACACCAATAAACATGCACTCTAACTAATGAAATTAACTTTCTAGTCAAGAAAAGAGCGTGGGAAATCTTAACAAATGATTTCTCATGTTCAGGCTGAAAGCTCGTCAATTATTTCAATATATTTGAAGCATTCTATCATTTTTAAACATGAATATTGTAATAAAAAAGTAAAAATTCAGATTAAAAGGTAAATTTATGGTCATTATAGAGAAATCCTTTTATTTTCAATGTTGTTATACTGAATGCAAAACAGCATTAGTTTAATGAGAAATTGGCCAGGACCAACCACACAGGATGTTATAACATGTTGGGAATTTAAAAAGCGAGTAGCTATAAAGAGCTTAAACTGCATTTGAATGCAGAACACCAATCTACTTATATACTAACCACTTGCCCACACCACGATTAATAATGATAGAAACACCAGTATTTATATCAAAAGTTTTCATTGTTTAAAATTTAACTGTAAAGTAAAAATATTTTTTTTTTTAAGTTTTCACTTCCAAAAATCCAATAGATTTTTATGATACAAAAGAAATGCAATTCACTTACCTTACATTTGCTGACACCATATCAGAAAGATTATCATTTTCATTTTCATCATTTTCATTCTCTAAATCAAGAGAAGAGGCTACAGAATGATTAGATGCTGCTTCTGATATTGCTTCTAGATTATCACTAGTTCCTATATTTTTTAAGAAAGATATATACACATAAATATATACGGTGTGTATATATAAGTTAGTAGTCGTGAAAGGCAATAACTCATGTAGAAATTATGGTCGTTGGGTACTTTCTGCATACAGCAGTGCCCCAGGTCCATAATCCATTATTATTATTTTTATTTCTATTATTAATAATATTTTAAACTGTTGCTACCTTTAAAACACACATATATATATACACACATATATAAAGAAATTAAAAATAATTAACTTGAAATTAAGAATAAAAGATAGCTGCAGGGCATATTTACAGCATACTGCCACAACATAAGGTAACTTCAATTGACAATATCTCAGTAGAGCGGATAAGCACAGTTAGATGTGAATACAACGAAAATCAGTCTATACATACACAGCAGCAGCCAACTTTTTGACTTTTAAAAAGCTGCATAAGGTAAATGAAAACAGATTTTTTGGCCAAAAAATCAGAACATGAGATTTTTCAGAAAAAAGCAGGTTTTTAAAGTCTACATTGCAAATAGAAATTGAATTTCACAGACATTTTATATACAGCCACAGGACTGTCTACCAGTAGAGTATGCTTTAGCTTACCTAGGACTTTCTTCTTTGTAAGCCATTAACTGATTATGACTGCTTCAAAGAGGAATAGCATTGCTTATTTAGATTTGGCTAAATGAGCAATTCCTAAAGTTTTACCAGAAAGACAACAGCTGAACTCAGGTTTTGTTTTGTTTTTTTTTAAGGGGCAATTGGAATATATGAATAATAATGCACTTATTCATCCACATGTAACAACTTTCAGTCGGTGCATTTTCATGAAATTTTGTATTTTTGCTTTTAAAAAGATTTGTCAAGCCATTCCAATTTCATTACAATAAAACCAAAAGAAATCTGGCAATTATTGTTTCTTTCCTTTTTTTTTTTTTTTCTGTCCTCGTGTAATAACTTGACTCCCAGTGGATGGACTTTCATGAAATTTTATATTTGGGCCTTTTATAAAGATTTGTTGAGTCTACCCAAATATCATTACAATCAGACCAATAAAAATCCAGCAATTATTATTTATTTTTTTATACATATCACATAGGCTATCCATATATTGTATAGCTGAAGCACTGGATATTATTTTCGCTGCCATGCTCTGGTTGGCAGAATGAATGAGGAACATGGTAAATGTGCAGAAATGAAATTTTCTCAGTTTGCCTAAGTCATTGCTTTTTGCTTCTTTTTTTTTTTTTTTTTCTTTTGTTATAAATCATGAATTATTACTAGTTGCTAACACTCCCAAAATGTAATACACTGTGTACATTAATTAATATATATATATATTTTTTCCATCTGACTCAATATTCTCTCACTCTGCACACTGATATGATAAATTGTTAAAATGCTAAACATGACTTTGGATAATCTGTTATATTTCAAGCTTCTTTGTGCACTTGTCAGTTCCCAAACAAGGACCATTGCAATCAATTCTTTATTCTTTCATTATTATGAAAGATGAATTGATATTGCAAAATATCTATTTCTTTATTCTTCAATGATATTGAAAAATACTTGAAACTATTTTTTTTTTTTTTTTTAAAGGAAATTATTTCATTTCAATTTGGTTCTCCAAATATGATTATATTTAAGTTAAATAATATTTATAACACATCAAAAAAATTAAAATAACTTACTATCAGTAAATTCCGTTTGAAGTAGTAATTTTTGATTACCGTAAGGAAAGATGTTCTGGTCTTAGGAATTTGTAAAAGAAAGTCAGCTGGCTAACAAACTAAATCACAATTTGCCAAATTTATAAATATAAATTTGGCAATATGTTAAATTTATACTTGAAGTTGTAACTCTACTGAATTTAACTGGTACACCAATCTCCTCGACAGCATAATGTCCTGATACTTTTTTTTTTTTAAAATCATATGTAAAAATAATTATGGTAAAGTTTTCTGCAAATGTTACAAACTCATTCATTAATTTGTTTTAATATTTATGACAGTCTCTATTTCTTTCTTTTTTCATACATGTTAATGACCTAGCCATATATCATCTATTGTAGATGATTTTTTTCACTAATTTATTGAAAATAAATCTTCAATGATATTAGTTTTTAACAAACTTGAAGTTCTTTTATAATTTTTATTGCTTTCTAAATTGAAAGAGCATATTATACCTGAGATGTAATGTATGAACTGTACTGAAAATGAACAACCTACAAAGTAAAGTTTGCTTACTTTTTCAGGTGTGTTTGCATATACATGCATAACCATCTATTATCTTCAACACATCTATCCATCCACACACAACTCAATTCTCAGTGGATAGATTTTCATCAAGTTTTATATTTGGGTCTTTCAGAAAGATGTGTCAAGCCATCCTATCCTAAATTTCATTAAAACTGGGCAGGCAGAAATAAGAACTATATCATTTTTCATAAATTGTTCATATTTTTTCATATTTTTTAAGTGTTTTTCACTTTTCATATATATCAAATCCAGCATTCTTTCTTTTTTTCCTACATATTAATGAGCTAGCCATATATCATCTATTGCAGATGAACAGCAAATTTTCACAAAATTCTACATCTCTCTTTTTTACAAAAGATTTACCCAGCCACACCAGATGTCATTAAAATCAGAAAAATAGGAACACAATATATATATATATATTTTTTTTTTGTTTCATACATATCACATAGGCTATCCATATACCATATATTTTTTTTCTGAAGCACTGGATACAGTGTTTTGCCATGCACTGATTGGTGGAATAAATGGGCAATACAGCAGATGCACATAAATAAAATGTTCTCAGTTCACACATAAAAGTTACTGCTCTTCTACTAATTTATCACATCACAAAGCATGAAATGTGTTGCATTTCATGCATTGTAATTACAAAGTATTAGAAAATGTTGAACATTAGGCTGAGGAGAAAATAATGACCTTTATGTACTATTAGTTAATCAATCAGTAATAATTGGTAACAAGACAATTGGTTATTTGCTTTTCACTTCTATCAGTAACAAAAAAATGAAAATTTTCAATTAAAAAAAGATATCAAAATGCACCCAAAATGTAATGTGTAATGCACTATATACATTATCTAACTTTATGGGGGGGGGGGGGGGGGTAGCTAACCAATTAGAGTTAAATATTCTCAGGTATACAGTAGACTCTTGACTTTCAAGGATAGAAGGTAAAAAAAAAAAAAAAAAAAAAAATTAGATAACCGATTTCCCAGTTAATCCAAAAATACAGTGTAAGTCGCTGACATACGTAACTGGACTTCTGTAAGAGTACGTTCCAGGACTTCTTATGTAAGCTGAGTTTTATGTAACTCGGGAATGACTAATAAAATATTTCTACTGTATCCCTGATATAGAAAAATTACAAAAGCCACATAATATCCTCAGAAGAATGAAGAAAAATAGTTATATATTTTAATTAGTTCAATTAAAAACTTTATCTGGGAACAGCCGGACTGGCATATAAGAAAAGAAAACATAAAAGGAAGAAAAAATGCATGTTGTTTTAAAGTAAAAACTGATACGTATTTCGTAGCCTTGGTTATTATAGTTGACATCATTGGTGCTAATCCCTTCACCGCTTCTTGTATTGTCTTTCTCCTTTATTTTTGTGCTCACCATTGACAAATCTGAATTCTGCACGATATTTGTTAATGTTTTACCATTTTCATACCTCCTTAATTTTCAGTCAAAACAGTCAAAATTAAATTTTCTGTAAAGAACTTAACAGAATTAAGGCGAAAACTCACTATTATCACCCCACGCAAGCTCACATTTTACTTAAGCATCTTTCTGGAGGTCACTACCATAAAACAATAAAAACAATTAGCAGTTTCTAGTTTATTGGGCTTTTCTGTTAGTGCAATTCATTATAAACGGGTATTAAACCCAATCTTATTGCATTTGCGATAATACCGATAGCTGGAATACTGTGGGTTTTTACATTATTATGGTGAAATGTGTGTCACCTTCATTGAAATCTTCAGTTGTATAAAAAAACCATAAATAAATTTTAAGAATCTTCTCTTCATTCCTATTTTTAAGCTTATTAATCCATATCTCACTTGTGCAATTTGTACATTTTGTGATCATCGTTATTGATATCGATGGTTCGACTGTTGATGATCTCGCTCAGATAACAAACAAACTGAATGAGTATTTTGCATCTACATTCACACATGAGGAGTTAAGGAAGGAAAATGGCAGAAGTTGATCAAACTGTAACAGGATGCTTAATGATTCTGTAATAACTGAGAGCAAAGTGGAGGAGAAATTGTTGAAGTTAAACATAAGAAAGGCACCTGGGGTGGATGAAATCTATACAGTTATATTAAGGGGGGGGGGTTAAAGGAACTAAGCAACCCTTAGCCATAATTACGAGAGCATCCTTGGACTCAAAGGAAGTCCCCACAGACTGGAGATGTGCAAAACCCTCAATTCACAAAGGGGATCGAAGGGTGACACGAGTAATTACAGACTAGTTAGTTTAACGTCTGTTATGGGTAATGGAGTCACTGGTTAAAGATGCATTGCAGGATCATCTAGACAAGACTGCAGCAATAATTCAGATACAACATAGGTTCGTTAATAGAAAGTCTTGTCTGACAAATTTGACTGGATACTACGATATGGTTACAAAGGAACTAGATGCAAAAAATAATCTTGATATCATATACTTGGATTTCAGGAAAGCTTTTGACACTGTTGCACATGAAAGACTACTGTACAAATTGGAGCAAAATGGTATTAAGGGTAAGTTGCTACAATGGATAAAAGGGTGGTTGAGTGGGAAAAGACAGAGGGTGGTAATAAATGGACGCTGCTCTTCGTGGACTAATATTATTAGTGGAGTTACACAAGGTTCGGTGTTGGACCCACTGTTGTTCTGTATATTTATCAATGATATTAATGAAGGTATATCAGGCTTAGTGTCGAAGTTTACCAATGATACAAAGTTGGCAAGGTTGTTAATGACACTGTGCTACTGCAACAGGATCTAGAAAATATGGGCAGATGGACTGAGAAGTGGCAACTGTGCTACTGCAACAGGATCTAGAAAATATGGGCAGATGGACTGAGAAGTGGCAACTGAAGTTTAACATTGACAAATGCAAAGTACTGCATATGGGTAGAAGTAACCATATGCAGTACTGCATATGGGTAGAAGTAACCCCAGAGGAACGTACCAACTGTGTGGTACTACAGTTAGTGTGGTAGAAAATGAAAAAGACCTGGGAGTAACTGTGCAGTTAGATATGAAATTTTCTGAGCAATGCAGACAGGCTGCAAGAGCAGGTCATGGGGTTTTGTCAATGATATACAGGAATTTTGCTAGCAAAGAAAAGGTGATTATCCCTTTGTATAAGGCAATGGTCTTGCCATGCGTTCAGTACTGTGTACGGGTCTGGAGGCCTCATTTTAGGAAGAATGTAGATTTGCTTGAGCGTGTACAGAGAAGGGCAACAAGATTGGTGAGGGGAATGAAGGGATCCACTTACCAAGAGAGGCTTAAATTCAGCAAATTGCAGCGGCTGGAGACTATGCACCTGAGAGGTGATATGATTAAGGTGTATAAGGCCATGAATGGGATAGCACACTGAATTCTCATGGAATTCTTCCACTTGCTCAGACTACGAACCTAAGGGATCATAAATTCAAATTGAGGAAAGACAGTTGTAGAATAGATGAGCAGAAATTTGCCTTTAGCAGCAGGTTGTTAATTGCTGGAACAAACTTCCATCTGTCGTTGTGAAAGTTGATAGCTTAAATAAATTCAAGGAGAAACTGGACAAACTTTAGGAGGGAATGGTTGTGTGAATTTTTTTTTTTTTTTGCATGCTTTCTTGCATCAGATGCCTCTATTACTACTATTGATTGCTTATTTTTTTTTTTTTTTTTTTACTGTTTTAAATTTCACAATCCTAAAAAAAAAAAAATAAATAAATAAACGTTAAGTCTGAAGTTACATAAGTCGGGGACTTACTGTATCGAAAAATATTCAGCAACGTAAAAAGCATGGTGATAGATAAAAAATGAAAAAACTTAGAGTTGCATGTCAAATACAATGCTTCCCTTTATTTTTTACGATGTTGATTTTAAATCTAATAGCTTCTCTTTATTTTTTAAGATGTCGTGTTTTCAAACTTTTGAATAATATCAAGTTTGTTTAATTGAAAGCACAACTCTTTTGTGTTTGCCCATCATTTTCATAATTTCTAAACAAAAAAAAAATTTACTATTAAAAAAAATTTATATCCCTGGCATAAATAACGAAACAAAATTTGTCTTTTTGTGGTGCAACAACAGAACACAACAGTCAATGTGACACACTAAAACAAACTAAACATTTGTTTGGTTTTTTTTTTCCCTTTTTTTTTTTTTTTTTTTGAGTGGTGGGTGTGAAGACAGCGGGTGTTGCAAGATAATAGGTACATTAATCTCCCAACGACGACTTACAACGCCACTTCTTGTCGCTTATTTACCACTTGCAAAGCATCTGTTTATACCTATACTTGAATTTGTTACTTGAAAGTTGTTACTTAGTCTTAGAAAACAGTGCTGAAATCACAGGACGAACAGCACTAAGTTATTCTTATTATTCCTTATTACTTCTCCTTTATTTTAGCTCCTTTCTTTGTTCACCATGATAGCGATCTCAGTTCCGTTTGCCCTTTGTTCTCCATAACTAGCGTTGCTAGTAACATAACGTTAGCACATTGCCCTTCACGACTACTAACTTAGGTAGAAATTATGGTCATTGGGTACTTTCTGCATATAGCAATGTTCCAGGCCCATAATCCATTATTTTTATTTATATTATTAATAATATCTTAAACTGTTGCTTTCTTTAAAACATACATACATATATATATATATATACATACATACACACAATAAAACCCTGATTTCACATCACTCCTATAAAATTTTATTTTATTTTATTTTTTCCCAGGTTATAACTAGCACTAAAAAATACACCTACATTTATAAAAGATTCTGTTAAGTTATTGTTTACTAGTTATAAATAGCATTATAATTAGTAAACTACTTCCAGGTTCTCAGAATCGATACTATGGATGTTCTCCCCCATTATAGAATAGAATAGAATAGAATAGAATCTTTGTTATCCATTGTTACCATTCACAATTTAAAATTTCCAGTCACTTTTGAAAGAAGCGTATGTAGATAAAAAATAGCAGAAAAATGGAGTTGTGTTCAGTTATTTTTGCTGACAAAAATGGAATTCTGTTAAGTTATTGTTAGCATTAGTAGAGGCATACGATGCAAGAGAGCAAGCTTATGTAGCATCAGCCAAAAAAAAAAAAAAACACTCCCATTCCACCCCTCCGTTCGTTCCAAATACCTGTCAAGCTCAGCCTTAAATTTATTTAGGCTATCAACTTCCACAACAAAAGATGGAAGTCTATTCCACCTATCAACTACTTGCTGGCTAAAGGCAAACTTCCACACATCTATCCTACAACTGTCTTTCCTCAATTTGAATTTATGCCTTTTCAGGTGATTATTCTAAGCAAGAGGAAGAATCCCATCAGCATTGAGCATGCTCAAACCATTCAAGGCTTTATACACCTCATTCAGATCACCTCACAGGTGCCTAATCTCCAGACACTATAATCTGCTAAACTTAAGCCTTTCTTCATAAAGCAACCCTTTGTTCCATTCACTAATCTTGTTGCCCTTCTCTGTACTCGTTCCAACAGCTCTACATCCTTCTTAAAATGAAGGCTCCAGACCTGTACACAGTGCTCAAGGTGTGGCCTGACCATTGCCTTATACAAGGGGATAATCACCTTATTCCTGCTAGAAAAATTCCTGTATATCATTGACAAGACACCATGAGCTATTCTTGCAGACCGTCTGCACTGCTCAGAAAACTTCATATCTGCCTGCACAATTACCCCTAAGTCCTTTTCATTCTCTGCCACTGTCAATGTGTGATGGCGCTGCGGTCACGGAAGTGTACGGACGCATATGCACGAAGCTCCATTTGATGTAAACAGCAGACAACGAGTGATGACGATATTGCGTGATCTTCGATTTAGTCAAGTATTACAGCATGGATTTTTCAGGTTCGAAGAGTATCACAGATGAAGATAAGTAAATTAAGTCTGGCAAGAATAGTTTTTGTGATTGTATTTGCCTATTTTTGCTCTTTTGAGAGTGTTTTTACTCAACACGATCACTACAGCAGTAGCGAGCCCACTGGCATAGCCACTGATTTCAGTACATCTCAAAAGTCCAAAAATTTTGAATATATTATACTTCAAACTGCTTGTGATAAGGTTATTTTATATGGAAAAATATAATACTACTGAACAGAATTAACTTATACTTAGTTTATAAGATAGTTTTCTTTGTCTACAGGCATTTCCCGCCAAAACTGGAAAATCGCGATTTCTGATTTCTAGTGGGCCTACACTGAAATAAGTACCTCAAAAGACCACTTAAAACTTCAGAAATTGACTTATTGCTACGGAAGTGAATTTAATGCAGAAATTATGGCTGAAAAATCAAATAATGACAAAATTCTGGACAATGACTTAAAAGACTCCTCTGAAAATGAAGATAGGGTGCTCAGGGAGAAAGCCCCTGTTAATGAGGAAAATGGTAATGAACTGGATAGCTGGCCTCCTCAGTATTAAGAAGAGCAGGAAAGGAAAAAATCAAGTAACTATAGAAATTCTAGAGATGCAACAAAAGACAGAAGAACTGAAACTAGACTACCAAAAAAATTTGACTGACCCTATCAAACAGGCAAAGGAAACCAGATTGTATCAAGAAGAATATATGCACAAGCAAACCAACAGGATTACTTCTGCAATTAGGCTGCAGATAGTGAACTGCTGGTCACTGCTTGAGCAGCACCTGATTGAATTAAACACAGAGAACCAAGTGTTAAAATCAAAATTAGAGGTTACAACTGAGGAGAATAACTATAAAACAATGAACACATTAACCTATGCCCAATGTGCAAAGGTTAAACGCAAACAGGACATAACTAAAGCAAAACAAATAGCTACTAAGCAACTTAATATAAACAATGAAAGCAACATTATTCTTTTGAAAGCAAAAAGTGACTCTACCCATAAAACCAGTGAGGCTGTTAAGGACACAGTGGTAACAAAGTTGAGGCCTCATCTGAGAGAAATAAAGGTAAACAACATACAGAAAATCAGGAATAATGGAGTCCTGATCAAGGTAGCAAGCAAAGAAGATCTAAGGAAAATAGAAAACCATCCTGAGATGGAAAAACTGGGCTTGCTCCCTGAAAAACCAAAAGGGAAAAACTCTAATATTATAATCTTTGATGTACCTGTGTCAGTAATAGAAAAAGAATTCATGATGGATATCTACTTCAAAAACTTTAACAATGAAATGACAATAGATGAATTTGCTGCTGAATTCCTGCTGAAAAGAGCAACAAAAAACAAAAGGAATGGACAACTCAACATAATTGCAGAAATTACTCTAAAAATTTGGAAGGTATTGCAGGGACAACAGAGAATCTATGCTGGCTGGACCAGTCATAGATTTAGGGAACACTTCCCTATCCAAAGTTGCTTTAACTGCCATAAATATTGTCACATCACCAGAGACTGCAGTCAGAAAGAACCTGTTTGTGGTCAACTATGCAGTAACTGGCCATGATTAAAAAAATTGCAAAAATAAGTCTCAGCAGTCAAAATGTGCTACCTGCAAGGCAGCACGGCTGACTTACTATACACATAGTATCAGGGATGATAAATGCCCCAGTTATAAAAAAATGGCAAAACTTATTCAATCTAGGCCCAACTATGAGCCAGATTAAAAACGTAAATGTGACTAGGGCTCTAAATCTCATCCAATTGAATGCTCAAAGAGCAAGAGTCATTGTAGATCAGATCAAACTCAAATTGGAAGAAAATAATATGATATCTTGGTACTCAAGGAACTTACACACATATGGGTAGGGTTCAGGGATACCCAAGAGGCTATAAAATAATAGAATACGCCTCAGGTGTCCCTTCTACAGCAATAGTAGTTAAAAATACTGACAGTCAGAAAAGTGGGTCATCTCTGCTCCCCAGTGGGAGTGTGTGCCCATATCACCAGTTTGTTTGTTATTTGGTTTTTAGGAGCATTAGCAACTAAGGCCATATTGCTCGGGGACATGCGGTGGTCATTCCCAGACCTATCCGCATCCTACGTATTTAGTGGTCACGGGCCATATCACCAGTGCTGTAGGACAGTTTTACATTATTTTACTATATTCTAGACCAGGTGAAGATATAAATCCAACTATTGAATACCTACAAGTAGTCACAAACTTGCTACCTACTGCAAATATCATAGTGTGTGCTGATGTCAACTGCCGGTCAGCCTTATGGCATAGCCATACAGAAGACAGAGCAGGCACACACAACGGGCAGATACTTTCAGACTATATAGCCACCTCACCCTTTCAAGTGCTAAACCAACCAAATAACCTCCCAACTTTTAGCGGTACCATGTGGGAGAGTGACATTGATGTTACTCTTGCCACCAATTCAATAGCTTATAAAATCACAGACTGGTGTGTCCAGCCAGCCTGGACCACATCAGATCACAGAGCCATTTCCTTCAAACTAAATAGGCAATTACAAACAACCCAACACTCCCTGTTGGATATCAAAAGGTATAACCTTAAAAAGGCAAACTGGCAGATTTTGCAGAATGTACAGCAGGTGAGCTGCAAAAACAGGAAAATGAGTGGTCTAGATCAGGCAACTGTAGTCCAGACGAGTAAACACTGACTATGACAAACATTTTAACAAAAACAGCAACCCTGTCTATCCCACAGAAAAAACCGAGGAAGCAGACAGTTCCCTGGTGGTGCCCCAAACTGACTATACTCAGAAGTACACCAGGCGAGGAGACATTTTCAATTGGCAACAAAATGAGGTGGGTGCACTGAGAGATTCTTACAGAACTCTCAGGAATCAGCCCTCATAAGAGACAAGAAAAAGGAATGCTGGAGGCACTTGGTGGGAACTACTGGAAACAATAACCCTTGGGGAGTTGTCTACAGAATAGTGACCAACAAACTGCCAAGAGGAGATGTCTTAAAAACTACTGCCAAACCAGATGGAACCCCAACCCTGTGTTGGGTGGATTCTGTAAAAAACATCCTAGACAGTATCATTCAGACTGAAATTGGAAATAATTCCCCCCCCACCCAGCTAGACATTATAAAAGAAAACACTGAATATGACAATACCAATATTGAACCTCTATTCGCTATACAAGACTTAGAAATAGCACTATCGAAAACCAAAAACAATAAATGCCCAGGTTTTGACCTCTTAGAGGTTGATCTGGTGCTATTTCCGCAAAAAATTAGCGGAAATAGCACCAGATAAATTAATAGCACTATATAATAACTGTATGACAGAAGGTATATTCCCAAAAATATGGAAACAAGCTGTGTTAAGATTAATTCTCAAAAACCCTGAAAAACTTCCTACTGATCCCAAATCATATAAACCAATAGCCCTACTCCCTGTACTAGGGAAAATATATGAAAGACTAATATATAGCAGATTAGCTCAATATTAGACAGAAGCAGGTTTGCATTCCAACAATCAGTACAGTTTTAAGCAGGGCAATTCTATGGAGGATGCCATGCACCACCTACTAACAACAGTTAAAAACACAGAGGAGAAATATATGCTGGCAATCTCCATTGACTTTGCTGGGGCATTTGACTCACTCTGGTGGCCTAGTGTCCTTAGGAGACTTCACCAGGCAAATGCCCCACAAAACCTCTATAAGGTAATAAACAGCTACCTTACAGACAGAATGTAGGTTCCACGAATTGACATGCCCTGTGAATAAAGGCTGCCCGCAGGGTTCAATCCTTGGCGCTTTCTTTTGGAACATTGTTCTGGACGAATTCTGGGCCCAGATCCAGAACATTGTTCTGGATCTGGGCCCCGTGGAAAGCCTGGCCTTTGCATATGACATGATTTTCCTTGTTAAAGGTAACTCGTGAGTGGTTGTAGAGCAAAGATCAAATGCCGCCCTCTTGCAGCTGCAGGAGTGGGCACAAATGCACATGCTCAAAATATCGCCTGAAAAAACCAAACAAATACTTCTAAAAGGCAATTCGGGCATAAGAAGACGTCCACAAATCAAAATTAACACTATAAAAACCACTATAACAATGGTAACAGAACTAAAATATCTTGGAGTGGTCTTTGATTCAAAATTAACTTTTTACCCCTATTTGATCTACTTGGCGAAGAAAGTGAGAAATTATGCAGGTATGATTGCCAGGATCAGTCGAGCAGACTGGGGACTCAAAAGAAAGACCCTGGCAATCATATACCGTGCAATGTTCCTACCTGTTATCACCTATGGAGCCAGTGCATGGTTCATCTGCTTGGCCATAGTAAGAAATAGGAATAAATGAGAATCGATACAAAGGACAATACTACTCACTATTAGCAGAGCATGTCGCACAGTAAGTACACCTGCACTACAGTTGCTGGCTGGATCCCACTTTACCTGGAAGTAGCCAAAAGAGGCTTATATTATAGATTTAAAAAGGGCATACCCACAGAATTTCTGGGAATAGCCCTTTACAACCAACACCTTCAATGATGAAAGAAAAAGAATAGCCACAAAGCTCCATGAGCTATGGCAAACAAAGTGGGAGCAGGAAACCAGAGGTCTGGTCACCAAACGGTTTCTGCCACTGGTGTCAATGGTTAGCCTAAAGACACCTAAGTGGTATGCCCCTGGACTTTTTACAACATTTATATTGACAGGGCACGGCTCCCTAAAGACAAAACTCATAAAACCTCCTTGGGCCTGACCGATAACCCAAACTGCACTTGTGGCAAAAGTGAAGACTGGGCACACATTCTAAATGAATATATAATATATGCCATCCCCAGAACAGAGCTAATAGCACAGATTGGTCCCCTTCCCAGGAGAGAAGAACATCAGTTCATCATAGAGGAGCAAAATTATAAAGCTTTTACATCTTTCACAGAGAAAGTATTCGAAATGCGCAGAGCAATCCAAAGAATGGCAATTCAGCCCCCCAGCAATTAAACAATAATCAATAGTAAAATTGCCCAAGTTTCCCACCATGTCCAGACGATGACTTAAAAACTGTTAGGATAGCAGTATTCTGCACCCTGACAGAAACCTGACATGACAAAACTCCCCAGGACTACCCTGCCATGTGTAGGAACCTGGGGCACCACACCAAATAAGTAACCATGTAGGGGAGAGAGATGTACAGGCAGCCAGGGCAGCAGATTAACTGAAAAATATCAGTAAGCTAGTAGCAAGGGGATGCAATGTAGAATGAAAGAAGAATGAATGAATGAATGAATGAGAAGGAAAGACAGAATGAATAGGCTGGGCACTGAGTGAACTAGGAATTATGGTAAAAGGGAATAAATGGCAGTTTTGGGGAAAGAAAGAGTGACCTAGCATGAGGGAAAGAGAGAGTGAATGGGAATGAGTGGAGGAGCAAATGTAACTGGCCAAAAGAATACAAAGTTAAAAATAACTTACATTACTTTATATATACTGTACTAACAAACATTTGCTAACCACATAAACACTATCACTGCATTCTCCCCTAGCCTGCAAAAAAAAAAACAAATAAAACTTGTGGCTAGGCCTACACTACAACTGAAGAATAACAGTAAGTTGAGGTGCCCAGAGAGTGCTGTGCAGAAAGTAATTGTTATTTGGTTTTTTTTTTTAGGAGCTAAGGCCATATTGCTCCGGGAATATGCGGTGGTCATTCCCTGACCTTTCCGCATCCTCCGTATTTGGTGGTGATGGGCTCGAACCCCGGTCTAATCAAGAAGCGTGTGCTATGCACTGCTGCTCCTTCCCACCTGGCTATGGAGGCACCAAGCAGAAAGTAAGAGTCAAATAAATGAGATGAGAGCTAGAAGAATGAATAAAAGTGTAAGTGTGTGAGAAAAAGAACACAAACCATAAATGCTACAGTTAAGTACACACTAACCCTAGTTTTAATTCGTATTTAATATTTATACTACACATCATTGCATCCCCTCCTTGTGTGTGAGAAAAGATGAATGAGTTGAGTGAGAAAAAATAAATAAATAAAAATATATATATATATATATATATATATATAAAAAGTTGGAAAAAAAATTATAAAATAAGAAAAAAGTATTATCTACCGGTTTTGTGTAAATCTCTAAGACAACTAACACTATTAGCTTTTATCTAGCGTATAGCCTCACATGTCTAAATTACATAACATCAAAATTTTGCCCGACCTTTAACACATCTCTTTAACGTTCAACCTCAAACAGCGATTTCCTAACAGCAATCCCATTAAGCATTAATGTCAAAGGCATAATTTTTTTTTTTTAGGTACTAGCCACTGAAATCCCAGGAAACTAGGTGGCAGGACCTGCCAGAGCAATTTGTTGTGATACTAGATACACCCGGCTAGCCTCCACATGGCAAGGTATGGGCAACGTCAGGCCCCTAGTGGGGCCCGACGGCCAATAAGCCGGACAAACAATGGGCACAACATATCACACTGCACAGACACAGCCCACACACTTTCAAGTCCCTGGCGTGACAGTGTACTGTCCTCGACACAGCGAAACACACGCAGAGATGGGAGAAATCCCAGGTGCTGCCTGACACGAACATACCTTAATACCTTAACCTTGTCAGTGTAGTACCACAGAGTTGATACGTTACTCTGGAGTTACTGCTTCCCATATGTAGTACTGTACATTTATCAATGTTAAACTTCGTTTACCACTCTAGCCCATCTGCTCAACTTTTCTAGATCCTGTTGCAGCAACATACTGTCATTTGTGTCCTTAATAACCCTGCCAACCTTCGTATCATTTGCAAACTTGGACATTAAGCCTGATATACCATCATCAATATCATTTATAAATACAGAAAACAACAATGGACCCAATACTGAACCCTGAGGAACTTCACTAATAACATTAGTCCATGAAGAGCCGTGTCCATTGATTACCACTCTGTATTCTCCCACTCAACCATCCCTTTATCCATAGCAGCAATTTGTCTCCAATGCCACACTGCTCCAATTTGTGCTACTAAATTATAACTAGTAAATGGCATTATATAACTAGTAAACTAATTCCAAGTTCTCAGAACCAATGACATGGATGTATTTCTCTCTCCCTTACCCAGACCCACTATTTCCATTTCTAATTTAAAATTTCCAGTCAGTTTTGAAAGATGTGTATGAGACCTGCATAAAAATAGGAGAAAAATGGAAATGTGTATCTTTGAATTTTAACAAAGTGGTTAAAAATTGTTAATTGTTCAAAGTATAAGTACAGATGCTTTTGATCTGAAATTGAATCACGATAAGTTTGGAGATTGAGGGTGATGGATGAAAAGATAACATAAAATTATAAAATGTGCCACACAGCCAATTGAGTGGCACTACACTCAAGGAAGGGGAGAATAAAAAAGAGCTAGGTATAATTGTATAATCTGATACAAAGTCCTTGTATCAGATTATACAATTGAAATACAAAGTCGTCTGAACAGTGCAGACAGGAGGCTAGAACTGCCTATGAGGTTCAGTCAATGACAGAAGCCCATGCACTGTCCTACTTATGGATCTGACCCAAAATCTTGATAGTCGAAATCCCGACAGCATCTACTATATTATAAAAATATATGAATATAATTCTATATATTTATTAGTTTTTAGTAAGTAAAAATTTACCTTATTAGATTAATTCTGTAGAAAGAATACAAAAAATAACAAAAGTTTTAATGATAAATACCTCTCATTTTGAAGGTGATGTTTTTGTTACAGAAACAAACACTTTTAAAATCAGCAAATAAGAATGACTTAATTAATTTTACTTTATTATTTTTCATTTAATTGGTAATTTTTCAAGTCGAATTTTGGTATTTATATAGGGTGTCTGAGCAATAATTATAGGTATAGCATTGAAATGCTAATTATTAAAAATACTTGAAATAAGAATACTTTCAGAATATGAAAATTTGGAGTACATACTTTGGCAGCTACATAACATTTGTCTTTTTTTTTTCTTTTTTTTTATGAAAACCCCAAACACGAAAGGTATCAAAACCTATAGTACTAAGTACTGTGCATGGGTTGGAGGAGAAGTATGGGGGGAGGGGGGGATGCCAAAAACTTTGCTCTAGAGACTAAACATGGGTTTCACCACTTCGAGCCTCCAATAAGAAAAGTGGTGGTATTTCACCGGTTGCTGAAAGTCATCTACCACCTATCATTAGCATAACTAAAACTGTAATTATACAGGCAACAAATTATTAGCTGTACTTTGACAAATTTCTTTGACAGGTACATTAGGCATGATCATAGGTAAATGGTACGGTAATTCGCGCTCCACAGTTATTTCCACCAACATTATGGTATGTTTATGATTCCATTCAACTGGAAATTCTAAGCACACAAAACAGTGTTGACGCTTGGCACAGATGGCAGTGTATAGTTGGTCAGCACATATTGGAGTATATAGGATCATCGGGAAATTTCAGAAAGAACAGCAATAGGTTGATAACCAGGCTAAATGCATACTTCGTGGTGAATCCTGTCCAAAAACACAAGAAGGCAACAGTTGAGAGAGAAACGAGAATAATGATGGTTGTGAATGATCGTGAAAATAGGTCTCTGATTACCTTTGCAGTATTGCGCACAATGTATCTTTATAAATATTATTTTATTTTATGCACATATATATAAAGTGTGTGTTGTTTATTCATTAATATGACATGAAATATTAACATTATCATACTGTTTACATAACTGCAATGTACATGTTCCATGTGTTCAAATAAAATTTTAATGTTTTTAGTGGCCGTTTTGATTACACGAAAAATATTTTTTATCCCAAACAGTTTCTGAGATATGGACTCTAACTTTGTTTTTTTAAATACAATTGGTATGTCGGGATTTTGTTGTTGTTATTTGGTTTTTAGGAGCATTAGCAACTAAGGCCATATTGCTCCGGGGATATGCAGTGGTCATTCACTGACCTTTCCGCATCCTCCGTATTTGGTGGTCACGAGCTCGAACCCCGGTATAATCAAGAAGCATGTGCTACGCACTGCTGCTCCTACCCACCTGGCTCCAGAGGTGCCCATCGGGATTTTGGTTGTCCGGATTTTTGCCTGTCGGAATTTTGGCCTACACATACACAGAAATTTTGTCAGCAAGAGCAAAAAAGCAACTGTCCCACCAAATAAGACAGTTGGCTAGGCTGCATCCTGAGTGCTGCATACAGGTTTGGCACCCTCATTTTAGGAAGGATGTGGATCTGTTGAAATAGGTGCAGAGAGAGAGCAGCAACAAAATTTGAGTGATTCTGTTTACAGAATCACTCTTTCTAAACTAGTTCTTTCATTTTGGATTACGCAAACTTTATAAAGACTGAAACACTTCAAATTCCTAGTTTAGCAAATAAGTACATTACATCAATAACTGTAGATGTGCAAATGTGACCCCAATTCACAAAGGAGGATCAAAGGGAGACAAGTAATTATAGACCTGTTAGTTTAACTTCTGTTCCAGGGAAATTAATGGAGGCACTAGTTAAAGAAGCACTGCAGTATCATCTAGACAAGATTATAGCTCTGACACAGCATGGTTTTGTTAAGGGGAAGTTTTGTCTGATCAATTTGATTGGATACTATGATGTGGTCACAAAGAAACTGGATGCAGGGAATAACTTTGATATCATATATTTGGATCTTAGAAAGGCTTTTGATACTGTTACACATGGAAGACTGCTGCACAAATTGGAGCAGTGTGGCACTGGAGGCAAATTGTTGTTATGGACAAAGGGATGGTTGAGTGGGAGAAGACAGAGTGGTAATCAATGGACTAATGTTATTAGTGGAGTCCCTCAGGATTCAATGTTGGGTCCATTGTTGTTTTCTGTATTTATAAATGATATTGATGATGGTATATCAAGCTTAATGTCCAAGTTTGCAGATGATTCGAAGGTTGGCAGGGCTGTTAAGAACACTAATAACAGTACGCTGCTGCAACAGGATCTAGAAAAGTTCAGCATATGGGCTGAGAGGTGGCAAACGAAGTTTAACATTGACAAATGTAAAGTATTACATAAGGGAAACAGTAACCCCAGAGCAACGTATCAACTCTGTGGTACTACACTGACAGTGGCAGAGAATGAAAAGGATCTGGGGGTAATTGTGCAGGCAGATATGAAGTTTTCTGAGCAGTGCAGACGGTCTGCAAGGGTAGCTCATGGTGTCTTGTCAATGATATTCAGGAATTTTTCTAGCAAAGGATAAGGAGGTGATTATCCCCTTGTATAAGGCAATGGTCAGGCTACCTTTAGTACTGCATACATGTCTGGAGGCCTCATTTAAAGAGGATGTAGAACTGTTGGAACAAGTACAGACAAGGGCAACAAGATTAGTGAATGGAACAAAGGGTTGCTCTTATGAAGAAAGGCTTAAGTTTTGCAGATTACAGTGTCTGGAGACTAAGCACCTGTGAAGTGATCTGATTGAGGTGTATAAAGCCTTGAATGGTTTGAGCATGCTCAATGCTGATGGGATTCTTCCTCTTGCTCAAAATAATCACCTGAAAAGGCATAAATTCAAATAATTGAGGAAAGACAGTTATAGGATAGATGTGTGGAAGTTTGCCTGTGGGTAGTTGATTGATGGAACAGACTTTCATCTTTTGTTGTGGAAGTTGATAGCCTAAATAAATTTAATGCTGAGCTGGACAGGTATTTGGAACAAACGGGAGCAGGTATTTTTTTTTATTTTTATTTTTTTCCAGACTGATGCTGCATAAGCTTGCTTCTTGCGTCGTATGCTTCTACTAATGCTAATGCTAAAAAATAAAACAAAAATTATGGCTTTGAGTCTCTTGCTTTGCTTTTTTTTTTTACTACATATTAATAGCTGACTTAAAAATCTGAGAAATATTTCTCAAATATGCATTCATAGAGAAAACATCAGTATACAGTCCAACATAGTAAAAATTAATTTTATTTTAAACTGTTTAATTTGACAGAAAACGACAAAAAAGAAGAAAAAAAAAGTTACATTAAAATGCATTCAAATACTATTATACCTATAGATTCCTGATCCTGAGAGAGCGAAAATCTGGTTCTTTTTTCTACTGTTTCTGGACCACTAGTAACACTCTCTATCTCCTCTCCTGTTAAGCTATCCAAGTTCATTCTTACCCTGTTCTGTTTCTTCTGTTTCTCTAAACTCAAAACCTAAAATTTGAAAATATTAAAATTGAGCAATAGCCTCTAGACAGAGTAGTTGCACTGTAACCTTGAATTACCATACCTTTAGTGAAAACAAAAATATTTGAATTGAAACAAAAATTAAAAAGTGCTCACTAAAGGTAACCTGTCATATAAATTTATCTTAATAGAAAATATAATCAGTAATTACATACAAGACAAATATCCATTTATTGCCTACTGCTAGTGATGTGTGATGCATTTATAACAAATGAAAGAAATGTGGAAGGCTGAGTAAAAAAACTAACACAAATTCAATCCGAACAAGTCATCACAACAAGATGCCTCATGTACACCAATGAGCCAAAACATTATGACCACCTACCTAATATGATGTTGGTCCTCCACGTGCAGCCCGTACCTGGTGTGGCATGGATGCTACAAGATTTCTAAATATGTCTTGTAGTATCTTCTATGGCAGAATGTTCGGGAGGCAACTAGAGGGAGTAATACTCTTGATCTGATTATCAGTAGTGATTCTTCGTGCATTAAGAATCTGCGGATAAAGGAACAACTAGGTGGTAGTGATCACAGTATGCTGAAGTGGGATTTACTCAAAGAGATAACTACCATCAGGGGTAAAGGGAAGGGTTTTTGCTTTAGTAAAGGCTACTACGGAGGTCTTAGACAGTATTTAAATTCACGCGGTGAGGCCAACTGATGATGTTACCAACAGCAAATTCAAAATGGGAAACATTCAAAGAATTAATCTTGGAAGCTACTAGGCTTTTAATACCAACTAAGAAATACTGTTCAAGGTTTAGGCCTAAATGGAACAACTAGGTGGTTGATGTCAGATGAACTAATGAGACATTTGTTATTTGTTATTTGGTTTTTTTTTAGGAGCATTAGCAACTAAGGCCATATTGCTCCAGGAATATGCGGTGGTCATTCTCTGACCTTTCCGCATCCTCCGTATTTGGTGGTGACGGGCTCGAACCCCGGTCTAATCAAGAAGCGTGTGCTACGCACTGCTGCTCCTTCCCACCTGGCTACGGAGGCGCCCTAATGAGACATGTAGCAGAGAAGAAAAATGCATGGGATACATATAAATTAATGGGTGACACGGAAGCCTATGATAGATGTAAGCTGGTTTGTAACCAAGTCACAAAGGAGGTTAGGCAGGCAAAGGATACAAATAAAAACAGCAAAGAGTTCTTTACTTATGTAAACTCAAGAAGGAAGGGGATGAATCAGATTAGTCTACTGGATATCGATGGTTCAACTGTTGATGATCTTGCTCAGGTGGCTAACAAACTAAATGAGTATTTTGCATCTACATTATTATTATTTTTTTGGTTTTTAGGAGCATTAGCAACTAAGGTCATATTGCTCCGTGAATATGCGGTAGTCATTGCTGACCTTTCCGCATCCGGTGGTGACGGGCTCGAACCCCGGTCTAATCAAGAAGCGTGTGCTACGCACTGCTGCTCCTTCCCACCTGGCTATGGAGGCACCTGCATCTACATTCACACATGAGAAGTTATTCAGGGAGGGGAATGCCAGAGGTGAACTAAACCCTGGCAGCAAACTACACAATTTTGTAATAACTGAGAATACTGTGGAGGAGAAATTGTTGAAGATTTGATTTGATTTGGGTTTTACTGGCGCATCAGCAACTGAGGCTATAATGCGCCAAATACAGGTCATATATAAAAAGTTAAAACATTCAGTGACCTAAGTAGTTAGGCCACCATGTTGAGATATAAAAGGCGTAAAAGTACAAAATATATGAACAAACGAATGACAACTCAATTTTAAATACGAGTAAAATGGTTTACTGATTTTAAAAAGCTAAAAACAGCAGACACATTGTCATTGTCGGATAAAATCTGACTGAGTGTATAAGGCTCAGCCAGATGACTAAAAGCGGTAAAATAAAAATCACGTTTATGTCTAAAACGTGGACACTCGATTAAAATGTGTATAAGGCTCAGCCAGATGACTAAAAGCGGTAAAATAAAAATCACGTTTATGTCTAAAACGTGGACACTCGATTAAAATGTGGCATATACTTAAATAGCTGTCACAGTTCTCACACATAGGACAGTCATCTGCCCTCGGCAGAAATGCATGTGTAAGATGACTGTGTCCTATGCAGAGGCGAGCTAAAACAACTTCCTCTCTGCGATTCCTGCACAGACTAGACTGCCAATGTCGGATTACAGGCTTTATCTGATAGAGCTTGTTTGTGACTTGCTCATGCCAGGATTGTTGCCATTGGGACATTAATTTATCATGTGTTAACTGCCTGTAGTCTGTATATGGGACTAACAGGCAATAAGTGTTGTGGGGTTGGTGACCTGGCCGCAGCATCTGCCAGTTCATTCCCCACGATCCCAATGTGGCTCAGCCAGATGACTGAAGAAACGAATGTCGAAAGAACACTCAGACAGAGTGTAGCGTCTGCTGAATCCGGGTCACAAATGGATGAGGATTATACCTCATACCCGATAAAGTCTGCAGTGTACTTAGAGAGTCACTGTACACAATACACCTTTGATACCTATGGGTTTTAATGTGGTCCAAGGCTAACTCTATAGCATACAACTCAGCTGTATATATGCTGCATTCTTGGGGAATCTTTCCAGATATAGAACGACCTGGAAAGATAGCAGCATATCCAACAGACAACTCCGACTTCGACCCATCAGTGAAGACAGGCAAGAAGTCGGAATATTCGGCCCGGTGGGCAGCGTAGAGTTGGTGGTAGACAGAAGTTGGAGTAATGGACTTACCCCAATTTTTAAGGGAGAAGTCGCATGATGGCAAGCGAGCATGCCAGGGTGGAAGTGGTTGCCTTGGTGACTGGGCAACATTGTCTACCATGATGTCGAACTCTCTGAGAAGCTCCTGGACACGGATACCAAAAGGCTGATTGGCAGTCTGACGAGTGTTATATAGGTTTTCCCATTGTGGCTTGAAAACGGACGTCCACGTAGGGTTGTCTGGCAGGGATTTTAATTTAATGGTATATTTTAAAGACAACTGCTTTCGTCGAAATGACAGTGGTGGTTCAGTTACTTCAACATATAAACTCTGGACAGGGGATGTTCTAAATGCTCCAGTAGCAATACGGATGGCTTGGTGGTGAACTGGGTCCAGCCATCTAAGTACGCTGTTTCTAGCCAATGCCTACACTTGGGACCCATAGTCTAGTTTAGATCGGACAAGTTCACGATAGAGGCTGAGCAAAGTGGAGCAGTCTGCTCCCCATTTATTGGAGGAAATAGAGCGTAGGAGATTCAACCCTCTTGTGCATTTTGTCTGCAGTTGGCGAATATAAGGTAAAAATGTCAACTTCCTGTCGAAAATGAGCCCCAAGAATTCTGTCTCGGGTGCTACTGGAATGATGTGTTGTCCGAGTTTAAGTTCTGGTTCAGGGTGAAGGTTCCGTTTGCGACAAAAGTGTATGCAGACAGTCTTCTGTGGCGTAACTGAGCAGTTACGTAAGTAAGGGTCTTCATTTGCCTTTAAATACGTCTCCTGTAAGCAAAAGCAAGTTGGTTCATGTTTTCTCAGGGAGCCTTGATGTCATCTCTATTTCTACGAAATCCATGGCAATTTACTTGGTGGTAGACAGAAGTTGGAGTAATGGACTTACCCCAATTTTTAAGGGAGAAGTCGCATGATGGCAAGCGAGCATGCCAGGGTGGAAATTTCTACCCTCCATGGGCAGGTCCATCTCCAGCTCTGTCTCTGCGAATAACTGAGCAGTTACGTAAGTAAGGGTCTTCATTTGCCTTTAAATACGTCTCCTGTAAGCAAAAGCAAGTTGGTTCATGTTTTCTCATGGAGCCTTGATGTCATCTCTATTTCTACGAAATCCATGGCAATTCCATTGGAGAAATTTAAATGTATCCATTATTTTGATTTACTGGGTCAGTCTGGTGGCTTCCAAAGGACTGAAGGCTTCATTTTCTCAGTCCTGGGTTTATCTCTCTTTGGAAAGATTGGACGTTGGACTGTATCCATTTCTTCTTCTTTCGCAAAGAGTTCCAGGACACACTCGTCCTGTACCTCCTTATCTTCTACATCCATTGTCTCTTGGATTGTAGTTGCCTGTTCGCTTTTCTTTGGAGTTTCTTTAGTACTCTGTTTTGGAAGTGATGGAGCACTAGGAGGTACGGATATAGCAGTGGTGGCTGACTGTGATTTTTGGGTGGGCTTTTGGGAACTTAATAAATAGCGCGCAATGGGGGTAAATGACTCCTTTGGTGGAATACTCATATCAGTCTGAGTACCAATGGTACTTTTCCCAGAAGCTTTCTGGGCATATGAGGGCTTGGCACTATTTAAAGGTTGGATGCATCCTCTGGCCTCCTGATAGGAGATGTTTAGCTCTGTTTTTAGTTTCTGAATTTCCTTCTCCTCTTTCCGCCGCTGGCATGCTCGAGATTATGCAGGGTGTTCTCCTTGGCAGTTAGTACAACTTGGCTTAGAAACTAAACATTCCTTGCTCTCGTGGTCTTTAGCACCACAGCGAGCACAGGCAGGGTTGCGACGACAAGCTGTTTGAGAGTGGCCATACTTTTGGCATTTAAAACACCTCAGTGGGTTCGAGATATAAATCCTCACTGGGCAGTTTAAATAGCCTGCTTTTATGGAACTTGGAGGCCGTGGGGTGTTGAACGTTACGATGAGAACTCGGGTAGGGACGAAATTCCCATCCTTCCGCATCAATATTCTTTTCACAGCCGTCACTCCTTGGTCTTTAAGTTCAGAGCACATCTCTTCTTCAGAAATATGAAGAAAATCCCACTCTGATATGACACCGCATGAGAAATTCAAGGTTTTATGGGGGATAACGATGATGTTTAATCCCCCTAACGATGTGGCTTTCAGTAGTTGCTGTGCATGTTTTTGGCTTGCAGCCTCAACTAAAATGTCTCCAGAACGTAGCCTTTTTACAGATTTTGGAGATCCTGTCAACCCTTCTAATCCTTTCTGGATGAAAAAGAGCGACATTTTCCCGAGTGCCTGCTCTCCGGTGGAATGGAGAATGAGGAAAAGTGGTGACACAGATGGTGGTGTATCCTCAGTTCTGGCTCTTTTTGCAGAGGTGTTTTCTGCGTCATGATCTCGGTTAGGTAGGGGCCTTGTTGGGGCCCCAGAAGAAGAAGGATTTAAATTACTCATAGGAGTAAGATAAAAATTTCAGATGCCCTAAGTACCTCACCCACCACAGAGCCCTACGAGGGGATGCCCACTCGTGAACTAGCAGGTACTGCGTACACGAATGGGATGCCAAGTTAGCTTAGAGGCACCATACCCACGTTTCCAATAAGCCTTGATCCCGTCCCAGGACCAAAGGGAGGGAGACTTGTTGGAACGCAGTTGACCCTAGCAGTAAGAACCACCCGCCGATTGATCGCAGTCGGGCCAGTCCGGGACCACCCATCTTGTCGAAGCAGGGGGCCAAAGTGGTGTATTAAGGCTGGGCCCCTCAACCACAAGGATCCCCCTTTCTGAAATCCATGGGTTGCGGCGCACGGCTGCACATGCCGGATTCCAAAGATGTAACCCTGGAACCAAAGTATGGGCGTTAGATCCCAGTGATGCTAATCTGGAAAACCAGCAGCATCACTGGGAGGTTCCCTCACCACGTACAGGTGCCCACGTCGAGGGGAAATTGTTGAAGATAAACATAAGGAAGGCACCTGGGGTGGATAGAATCTATCCAGTTATATTAAAGGAGGCAGCACTGGAAGTAAGCAAACCCTTAGCCATAATTATGACAGCTTCCATGGACTGGATATGTGCAAATGTGACCCCAATTCCCAAAGGAAGACCAAAGGGCAACACAAGTAATTACAGACCTGTCAGTTTAACTTCTGTTCCAGGGAAATTAATGGAGGCACTGGTTAAGAAGCACTGCAGGATCATCTAGACAAGATTTCAGTTATAGCTCGAACACAGCATGGTTTTGTTAAGGGGAAATCTTGTGTGTCCAATTTGATTGGATACTATGATGTGGTCACAAAAGAAATGGATGCAGGGAATAACTCTGATATCATATACAGGCAGTTCACGCTTTACGAGTTCCCGGGTTTACGAGTTTTTTTTTTTTTTTTTTTTCAAGTATTAACAAAATCGAAAATATGAACATTAATTTCAAAAAAATGAATGTTAAACAATCATAAATATCACATTTCAAACCATGCACATAGCTATACAATACAGTATACCCAGCTTTACGATATTAATCCATTCCAGAGGCAGCATCGTATCATGAAAATATCGTAATGTGAACCAATAACACATTTTTTGGTAAGTCGTCCCACGACCTTGGAAGTTGAAATTTTCACTATATAACTCTCTAAAAGGTTGTTTTTATAGTGTAAATTGTATTAGTTACCAATTAAAATCATTAAAATGCACTACACTTTCATCATTATCATATGTTCTATTATAAGAACCAATTTTGAATGGCTTTGTGAAATTTTTCTAAAGCACATTTCTGGAGGTCCCAACCATAAAACGATTTGCACTTTCCGGTTTACTGGGCTTTTCTGTTAGTGCAATCAATTATAAACGGGTAGTAAACTCCTTCTTATTGCATTTGAGAAAATACCGATAGCTGGAATTGTGTGGTTTTTTACGTTATTATGGTGAAATGTTTTTCCCATTTACTAAAATCTTCAATCGTATAAAAAACATAAATAAATTTTCAGAATCTTCTCTTCATTCCTTGTTACTCCGTGCAAATCGTGTTAGTTGCAATTGTGCGTTCCATTAAAAAATGCTTATGCATGCTATTGAAATTTAAAAAGAAAAGAGAAGACTATCTTGGAAATAAACGCTGGTTTGTTGCACGGCTCATGCAACAATCTTCCATCAGTCGCTGTAGAAGTTGATAGCTTAAACAGATTCAAGGCAGAACTAGACAAACGTTTGAAGCGAGTGGATGGATGAAATCAGAAGGCTGTGTGTGTGTGTGTGTGTGTGTGTGTGTGTGTGTGTGTGTGTGTGTGTGTGTGTGTGTGTGTGTGTGTGTGTGTGTTTTTGGCTGATGCTATATAAGCTTGCATTCTTGCATCATATGCCCTTTTTTCTGAAACATGTACTGATGAAGTACATGTTTCAGGAAAAGTACAGGAAGCTAGCTAAAGTAGCCGAACTTATTGAAAAGGCCAAAAAACCACACACAATAGCTGAAACTTTGTTAATACCAGCTTGTAAAGAGATAGTGAAAATAGTCCTGGACCCAGAAGCTGCTAATGAAATTTCAAAAATTCCGCTCTCAGCTGACAATCAGTCGCCGAGTCAGTGATATGTCCAGGGACATTGAAGACATTATTAAAGAGAAAATCAACGGCAATCAGAAGTTCTCACTTTAGATCGACGAGTTCACATATGTTAGCGATCACACTGAACTTCTTGCCAACATTCGGTTCATCAACAGAGATGTAATTGAACAAATTTCTTTTTGCAAATTACTACCCGAGTGATCCACTGGTGAAGAAATATTTCATGTTACTAATGAATATATGCTCCAAAATGAATTAAATTGGAAGGATTGTGTTAGTGTTTGCACTACGGAGCCACTTCCATGACAGGTTGAGTTAAAGACTTTGCAGCTAAAGTGCGCAAAGTGAATCCTGTCACAGGATGTGACCATTGTCTTATTCACCCCGAAGCCATTGTTGCCAAGTCTTTGCCATCTGCTCTGAAAGTTGTGCTGGATGAAGTAGTAAAAGTCGTTAACTTCATCAAATCCTTGCACCTCAATGCGCGGCTTTTTTCCGTTTTGTGTCAGGAAATGGGATCTGGACACACCACACTCCTACATACGGAAGTACGGTCGTTGTCAGATGGTAAGGTGCTAACATGGCCTTTTGAACTTAAGGAGGAGGTAGAGACATTTTTAACAGTTTAGGGGCATGAGTATGCAGAGTTATTTGCAGATGATGAATAGGTGACTTAAGTTGGCATAACTTTCCGATATTTTCATTCAGTTGAACGAAAATATCGGAAAACATCTCAAACGACCCATTTGCAAATGGGTCGTTTGAGATGTTCCCAACTGTATGGCTGCTTGCTACTGGTAATAAAGTGGTGATGGACTTCATTAAAGAACATTTAGATAACTTGCAGCAGAAGTTCGAGGATTATTTTGGAGAGAGTGTTGAAGATTTCGACTGGGTTCATGATCCATTTGTTGCAGATGCAAAATCTCTTCCGATGAATGTACAAGAGGAACTAACAGATCTGAAGGCGGACAGGACATTGCGATAAAAACACTGTGAAGCACAGCTGGACACATTTTGGTTGTCAACAAGGAAAGAATACCCAGGTAGCTCCAAGATGGCAATTAATATGTTATTACCATTTTTGAATACATATTTGTGTGAACTGGGCTTTTCGACCTTGACTGAAATTAAAACATCAAAGAGGGAGAGACTCAGATCCATTGATGAAGAAATGAGGCTTGCATTGTCAATGATTCCGCCACACATCAGACATCTGTGTTCAGCAAAGCAGGTACAAGTATCACATTGAAGGTATGCATAGTTATTTGGTTTGGCTTTGCTTTTGTACAGTGATTTAGGGTTCATAAAATGTTAATATATGCAGGAGCCAATTTCTGTTGGATTGTTGGAACAATAATAATTGATTCTATTGTAACATAGCATATTTATATTAACACTGCCGTAAACTAAGCTTTTTAGGGATTAACATTTTGATGTGCCATGTTGTGTCATGGATAACTTAAGGTGTGCCGTGAAGAGGAAAACGTTTGTGGAACACTGCTATACAGTATGTATAGACTGTATGTAAGGTTTTACAAGCTGTAGATAATGGTATGCATTTTAAGATTGACATCACTAAACAGTTCAACATTCCTAAAAGTACACTGTTCACCAACCCTAAAACAAAAAGCTCAGAGAAACCTGCTACAGCATGTAGAATCAGAGAATGAAAGGTGAAGTAGCCAGATTTTGCAATGGTGTTCTTGGAATAGCTAATAATGATATAGATGGAAATGCTCATGTAGATGAAAAATCTTTTTAGAAAGTAAGGCCAAATTCATTTGCACATTAGATGAATACTGAAGATGGATGTTCCAGAAATTTACGACTCATCATGGGTTGTCCTCAAAAAGTGTGTGGAGAAAGTGCAGTCACAGACACAAACTACAAAAGAATGGAAGGAAATCAGTTTAAAGGATGCTTCATTTTAGGAAGGATGTATATTTGCTTGAGCATGTACAGAGAAGGGCAACAAGAGGCTTAAGAGGAGAGGCTTAAGTTCTGCAAATTGCAGCAGCTGGAGACTAGGAACCTGCGAGGTGATCTGATTGAGGTGTATAAGGCCCTGAATGGGTTGAGCACGCTGAATTCTGATGGGATTCTTTCACTTGTTCAGATTACGAACATAAGGGAGCACAAATTGAGGAAGGGCAGATGTAGAATAGATGTGCAGAATTTTGCCTTTAGCCAGTGGGTGGTTAATTGCTGGAACAAACTTCCATCTGTCATTGTGGAAGTTGATAGGTTAAATAAATTTAAGGAGGAACTGGACAAATATTTAGAGGGGATTGTTTTGTAATTTTTTTTTTTTTTTTTTTTTTTTGCTGCATAAGCTCATACATTTGCTTTTTTTTTGCAACACATGCCACTACTGCTACTACTACCTTCATCAATATCATTAATAAATATAAACACAACAATGGGCCAAGCACTGAACACTGGAAGACTCCACTAAAAATTAGTCCATGAAGAGCAGTGTCCATTAATATCCACTAACTGTCTTCTCCCACTCAACCATCTCTTTATTTAGAGCAGTAACTTGCTCTTGGTGTAATTTTCTTAGTTTCATCTTTATCCAGAAACAGTCTAATTTCTAACTACTCTTCTGACACTGAAAGTGATGAGGTTAACTATAAATGTTACAAATATAAACCTATACACATGTTATATTAACATATGCAGCTACTTTAATGAATATAAATCAGCAACTGTTAAATGAGAACAATATTTAGGGTCACAAAGTCATCCAATAGTACGTATAAGAAAGAAAGAAAGCAGAGAGAGAGAGACATATTAATTTTAAGAGCTAGAGTGATGGCTAAAGCATCAATTATTCTTTCTCTTTTTATTGTTAAAACTCAAAGTTTTTTCTTTTTTTTTTTTTATCTCAGTTAACTTGGTTGACCATAATATTTTCTTTAATCTATCTATACCATTATTGTTGTTTGGCTTTTTTTGTGGAGCATTAGCAACTAAGGCCATATTGCTCCGGGGATGTGCAGTGGTCATTCCCTGACCTTTCCACATCCTCAGTATTGGTGGTCACTGGCTTGAACCCTGGTCTAATCAAGAAGCGTGTACTACGCACTGCCGCTTCTGCCCACCTAATCTATACCATTATACAGATAATGGCAAAGTTATGTGTGTGCACTGTTCTTAGGAATTTTTAGCTCATTCTCTACTCAGACCATAGTCAGCCAGTCCTAGTGTAACGTAGTTTATACGGTTTATTACGTAATGTTTCTTTAGAAGTGTGTGTTCATGGACTGATTTGCATGTTGTGCAGGCTGCAAAATAACTCATGGGTAAACCCTTTTTCCTTTGCTTGTGATCAGTTAATTACAATCCAGAATGAAGAGCCCTTTAAGAATGTCCCTGATAGGATTCAAACCTTGTAACCTTTCCTCTAAACTCACGTGAAAGGTAGCAAAATACCCAATGCATTGTCACAAAGGATATATGCATGCATGCAAGCACACGATACACTCATAACTAAAGAACAAGTTCTGCTTGCCAATAACTTGGGGGAGGTGAGAAGCAACAACGTATAGATAGCTGGTTTCAGCAATTTATTTTTTCCATTGCCAAAACTGGAAGACAAAAGGTGACCATGAACATAATGTCACCCACCCCCATCAAATGGTCAAAATGCACTGTTTATGTAAACAGGTAATACACTACTGGATAAACAATGGATTACACTATAATAATAAGACAGATGGGAAAAAATACATACATGGTATTCTTCCCATTTGTAATCCTGAAACAAAATAGTTGGAAAATGGTAGAAAAATAAGATACAAACCACATTTCAAAACCTTGAGCAAAGACTAGATAGCCAATATTAAATGGGAAATGTATATCTTTCTCAAAAGAATCAGACTGAAAATTGTGTTAAAACTAATGGCATTATCAAATTACAAGTTTTGCCAAGTTGAAGAGCAAGTTTTATTATTGTATAGAAACAGCATGATTTCAGCTTATAGACCTGAACAACTTGTAAGGTCAAGTTGTAGATCAAATTTTCTTCTGTGATCACGTTATACAGAAACTTGCTACAGTGCAATTACAAAATAAGATTCCCTATCTTCACATTTAAATCACTTTGCCGATGATTTAATGTAAAGATGCAAAAATGATTTTAATTTCATTTCAAATTTTAAAATTTTGTTTCCAAAAATTTCACTCAAATGCCATTAGCTTTTATGAAAAGGAATGTAAACAAGGTTCAAAACATGCTACTTTTTTTTAATGTCATAATTTTTATTTAAATGATATTTTGAAAAATATAATTACAACATCTTTATCTGAACCTTTATTTCACCAAAAAATAATAATTCAATGAAAAATATCTAGCTGGAACCAAACCATATAGTTCAAAAGCTTGGGCAAAAATTAATCATTATGGCCACTCAAAACTATGTAAATTTCACCATTTTTTTTAAATAACTGAAAATAATATGTGGTATTTCATTTTAGCAATTCTTAAAGTATTGCTCACCATTAAAAATAAACTAAATTATGAAATATATTCACTATAAGTGAAAATTTTCGTGGGAACAAATGTTTTTTATCACTTCCATCTCCAACAAACATTACAAAAAATTTTTGCTACTACTAATGGTTTAAATAAATTTCTGAAAACATTACGGTAACTTGATTATTAAAAAAAAAATCCAAAAAACATATATATTCATGGCTCCAATTTGTATATTAGGCTTCTAAATGTTAATAGTGGAAATTATTTACCATTTTGGTTAATTTCTTTATTTTCTTAATTTACTATTCCCATAATTCACATTTATAGTATTACTGAGCAGAAAAAAATTTAAAAAGAAATAATTTTAAGTGCCTGTGATAAAGGATTCTAAACTTGGGTTTCACATTAGATTCATCTAATACAACAAAAATTTGAGCAAAGTGAGTGGACTGTTTTTAAAATTTATTATTTTCTAAATTTTAAAAATGAATTAAATTGTCAAAATGTGCTACAGAATTTTCAATAAATGGCAGAAGCTCACTGAAAATGAAACAAAATTAGATTGATGAAAAATTATGCTGTAACATGAAATATAAATACTGAAAAATTATACTTTTTCTTCACTCAGCATTCCTGGACAATCAGAATCATTTCCACTTAAAGGAATAACAAGTACATCTTCCAATTCTCTTTCAAGCAATGAAGTGTCTCCTTCCTGAACAGCAAAAGAGATCTCTTGGGAAATATCAGGTGATGTGCTAAGTGGTGCACCACTCCCACACCTGGAATTTTTTCTACCTATTGCAAAATAAGATATCAAAAAAAGGAAAATACAGAAATTGAAGGAATATTTATGGAGTATCATTAGAAGTAATAAAGACAAATTGATATTAAGGAAGTAAAGCTTATTCAGCATGTCTTTAAAATAAATAAATAAAATGAAAAAAGGGGGGGGGGGAAGTCGCCTGGTTCCAATCAGGTATCTCCCCAGCCTTTGTTTTACACAAGTTCTCTAGTTCTAAAATATCACATAGTAATTTACTCTAACAGTTAATAACTCTTTGGCTAAAAGAGAACTTTCTTATATCCAGTCCACAACTATATCAAACCCCCGCAGATTCACTACGGCATTCCAGGTAGATCAACAGTCACCAATTTAACATCTATGACCAACACCATTCTCAGTGCACTAGAAGCTAAAGCAGAGCTTTCTGTCACCTACATCGACCTGGAAGCCGCTTTCGACTCCATCAGTATCCCCTCACTTGTTCACCTCCTAGAAAACTACTTCTACATAAAAGGTGACATGTTGTGGTTTATCACAGCCCTGCTCTCTGACAGAACCATTCTTCTTAAAGCCGATCAACACACAATCCGGAGAAAGATCACTGCGGGAGTTCCCCAAGGCGGAGTTCTCTCCGGAGCATTATTCACCGCAGTTATTATTCCGTTTGTGCAACAGAGAGAAGACATACTCTGCTATGCCGATAATATTAAAATATATACTCAGATTAACCCCGGCGAACATCTCTCAAACATCAATAAAAAGATCTGCGAAAAGTTACACGACTTAGGATCCTATCTCCATCAATTTGGCCTCCTCATTAACCCTACCAAATCAGCCCAAATTGTCTTTTCTCTGAAGCGCCAACCCAATGAAATCCAAGCTTCTCTAGGCGGCATTCCCTTCCCAGTGGTCAAGATGCATACAGACTTGGGAGTCATCTTCGACTATAAACTGAGCTTCAACCCCCACATTGACAAGCTCACAGCTAAATTCTGTCAAATGCGCTGGACCACAAAACAACAACTGCTCCACGTTAGGGATCTTGGATGTGACTCGACGGTACATATACACCTCAGTATACTCTGTCATACTGTATGCCTCGGAAATTTGGGGGTCCACGGCCCCTACCAACATCAAGCGCGTGTACTCCGCCGAATACTGGCTCCTTCGTTGGATCACGCAAAAACATCGTCGTCCACCCCAGCAAAGGACAACTGCGATGGCGACGTCACTTCATTTTGCCCGACTTCCAGATCTTGTATTTAAAAAACGCCTTGTTCTCACTGTCAAGATGACAACCGGAATGGTCTCAGAGCCAAGCATCTGGGAACTGTGTGGCTGGAGGATCCCTCTACCTGGACTGAGGTCAGCTCCCACGCTCACAGCTCACTATAACAGACTAGCACTCAGTGACCGCTTTCTCCCCAGGGAGATGATCCCCACAATCTGTTCAATTGACGGCGACCTCTGTAGGTTTGTGAAGGATCGGAGGTACCGAAGACAGATCCTTAAGAGCCTGACCTTGACCAGGCAAAGTGCACATTGATAAGGGCAGCATAATAATGCCCAATATATTGTAAATAATGTTTAAAGCACGATGTCTTTATGAATATGTTGTAAATAAAGTCAAGAATCTCTTTATGAATATAAATATTAATATAACATAATTTAAATGTTAATATCTTTATTATTGTAAATACTGTCAAAAGCATATATCCTGTAAATAATCTGACACTGATTCTATTTTATTGTTGGCTCTGGGGGGTGAGCCCGAACTTCGATGTGGACCCCGTCTCCCCAAGGCTATTATTGTCCACCAGCCAATGTAAAACCCCTGGCATTGCTGCTGTGAAGGGTCTATTGTATATACCACGTTTGTATACAATAAAAATTATATATATATATATATATATATATATATATATATCTTTCCTTAGCTCAAATCCTCTAGTTTTTGTGCCAACTGCAAAAGAAAAAAAGGATATTTCCATTATTTATTTTATTCAATCATTTAAAGTTTTAAATATCTCAAAATCAAGTTCTCATGCAAACATCTGGTTTCAAGTCTTTGCTATTCACAAAGTTGAAGCATCTAAATAAATAACTAACTTTTTTTGTTCCTTATTGCACCTTTTTTTTCAGCAGATATAGATTGTTCACGAAATGCGGGTTTCAAACCTAAAGATGTGAATAATTACAATAGTTACTTTATACATTGGAATAATTACCTCATTGCCCCTATTATAAAAATTCATATGCATCACAGAAAAAACATTGTCTCCTAAACCTGTAGCTACACAATGCTTTAAGTTTGTTGTTTTTTTTAAATAAAAGGATAATCTAGTATTATTATTATTATTCAAATTCTGAAACTGACATTTCTCTCAATAATATACTTTAAATGCCTAATTTTTTCACAACTAAATAATTTATCTTTGTTATATCTCATCAATGTCATTAACAAATATCACACATAGCAATGGATCCACTTTAAATCCAGAGGAACACCTTTAAGGCCTTGGTCCACTCAGAGCAATAACCATCTTTTGTCTCCTATCATTTAACCAACCTTTTATTCAACATTATACCTTTCCACCAATGAAACACTGTTCCAATTTATACATAAGGCAGTTATATTGGATAGTATCAAAAGCCTTACTAAAGCTTAAATATGCTATGTCAAAATTATTCTTTGCATCCAATTTTTTCTGGACAACCTCATAATAGCTTATCAGATTACTTAGGCATGATTTCCATTTAACAAACCCATGCTGCATTTAAAAAAAAAGAAAAAAGTTATGTAAATTTATACTCAGGCATGACCACACAGAGCAAAGGGGTTCAACTAGTTGTTTAACAAGAATACTTTCATTAACAACTATATTTGGTGATAATGTGGAATCAAACTATTGATTCCAATACACATTCCAAATACACATTCTACTGCCAACCCAAATACACATTCTACTGCATTACCACATTTCTCATAATGGAATAATTACATTCCTATCCAAATGACACTGTAGTACATCCTTATAATGAATTCAATTATTTTCCCTGCCACAAAAATTAAACTTGCAGGTTTATAATTATGTACTAAAATTATTCTTTGCATCCAGTAAATTTAGAATTGGAACCACCTTTGTAAAGTGGAGAGATATTTGTGATCAATCTGATTTCAATCTGATTGAACTTCACAGATGCATGCATCAGAATAGATCGGGTTCTGACAATCTGTCCTGCTACTTCCTTTAATATCAGTAGATAAATCACATCAGCTCATGCTATTTTTTCATTCCAAATAGCAATTTCTTTAGCAATCCACTTTCCATAACCATGCAATTGTCCGTTTCCCAATACCTGTTATCTGGGCCAATAACACTGTTAGGTCTAAAAGAATGCTGGCATACAAATACTGATGCAAAAAATTTATTACTCTCATCGGTTGTCTATTTAGTATCTAAAAAAGTACCAAACCTCTCCAGCATTCAAAGACAGCAATTTCTCTAGCAATCCACTTTCAGTAACCATGCAAATCATCTGTTTCCCAATAACTGTTATCTGGACCAATAGTACTGTTAAATCTAAAAGAATGCTGATGTACAAACACTGATGCAAAAAATTTATTAATCTCATCAGCTGTCTGTTTAGTATCCATGATGTTACCCAAAGCTCCTATAGTGGACCATTATAATTAAAAGCCTTCCTTCTAGTGCTGACATATAAAAAAAATTCTCTATTACTGACACTTTTCCCTCTTTGTTTTAGCATTTCACACAATATAAAGCTGATTAATTAACAGAAGGTTAATCATCAACTTAAAAATATGCTTAACTCACTTTCGTATATGTGTGCAAAATGTCCACCGTTTTGGACTTCACAAAACTGTAGTCTTTTCATTAACGTTTTGACAAATGTGAAAGTCTATGAATATACATACTTTTATATATTAATGTATAATTTAATACATTTAACTAAACTACACGAACAAAGCAAAGGATTTTTTAAAAAAATGTTTTTCCATATTTCATTTTTTAAAAAATGCTTCATACGAATAACATGTGTCATCTCCCTCTCCTCGCCCCAAAGATAGAGAGATGTTTGTTTCATCTGTCTTCCTATATGGGTGCAAAACTTGGCCTCTGATGAAAGAAAGCAAAGATAATGTCACTACTTTCATATGTAGTGTGCTAGAAGAGTGTGGAAAATTAAATGGACCAATACATTGAGAAATTAAGTTTGGAGAATAATGGGAAGTGATTACAGCTTATTGAAAGAAGTGATGAAAAAGATGTGGATGTATGCTGGACATATTATAAGAGGGTCCTCTGGAAACATAGTTATAGCATTAGAGGGATGGACAGAGAGAGAAACAACAAGGGAGGCCAAGAAGGGAATGGTTAGACGACTTAAAGGAATGGACCAACTTGAAAAAGTACTATGAACTGAAGAGAATTTCCCAAGACAGAAAGTCCGGTGAATCGTGACTGCGAACCTTCAACTTGGAGACTGCACCTCATGATGATGATGGGAAAATAGCTGGCTGGAAATATATTATTTTTTTTAACATGTACTAACAGCTTTCACCTGTTGTCATATCAGCAAAAAAGAAACATCTAACATCTGACAAAATTCTTGGCCAAAATCTCCTGAAAAATATCTGAATTAGTCAGTTCTTTTGATATTGTCATATGTGGATTCCCTTGGACATAATAAATACTCAATGTAACTGAATCGTTAGCACAGGAGTGTAGCAGAGTTTTTACATGCATTTGAGCTGACCATAGTTTGATTCCACATGACTGTTAAATATGATTAATGATATATTCTTGCCAAAAATGATTAGCTATAAACTCCTCTAACATATGAGGCTTTACTAGAATATAAAACAGAAAAATTAGGTCTATTCACCTGCTCATTTCATTTGAATGTGGTCTCATTAGATCGCAGAATTTGACCGATCAACTTCCCTTCAGGAAGTTGATCGGTCAGGATCATTTCCCTTAAGATTTAATACTAATGTGGAATGATAAATCTTGAATTTTAAAAGACAGTAATCCTCGAAATTCTTAACTCTAGAGAAAGCCTTTTTTAGGGTCCTTTGTTAGACTACGGACCCTTTTAATATCACAGCATTGTATATCTCTGAAACCACTCAACATACTGACTTGAAATTTTGCATGGGTTTGTACATCATGTAGGCCAACATAACACCATATTGATTGTTGTTGATAAAAATTTGTTTGAGAAATGTGGGGGGGGGGGAGTTGTTGACAACCTATAGCTTATTATACACCGTTGGAAAGAGCTCAAACGAGTAGGTTTAAAATATAATTTTAAAATATTTTTTAAATTAAAAATGGCAGCACCAGACAGAAAAATATGAGTAATTTTCATGTTCTCCCCCCTCTATTTCTGTCGCTAATGGAGCTAAAAATTTAAAAATCACATTAACTAAGCGTTATTTGATGCTTATCAAGGGAAAACTATTCCGATTGAAATCTATCATTTACTGTTTGTGTTAAAATTAAAAAAACAATTTTATTGCACTTCAATAGGGCACTTCTTTGTACTAAGTAACTCTCCTCTTGGTGACAAAAAGGTTGCTAAATAGTTAGTTAATAATTCTATAAAGGTCATTTATAAATTTTGTGAAGAGAAGTATTTTTTCACAATTTTCAAATATGGTATTGTCCCAGCAAGGAGGTACTCAGATAGCCAGTGTTGAGGCGGCGGTAGTGGGGAAGCACCTGTGCGGAGTCTTGCACGGCCCTCACCTGCCAGCCACTTCTCCCCCAAGACTTTAATCACTTCTCCAAGAAGTCTGAGTCGCTTTTCCCACCCTTGTCATTCACAACAACTGGAAAGACTCAAATAGATAACATTTTCGTTAGTTCCTCAGTTTTAGGCAAACTGGGGTACTAGAAACTTTTTTCAGTTACCATAAAGCTCTCTATTTGAGATACTACACTAACAACCATTCGTGACTACAGACGCTTCATCCTGAGTGCATGGTACTCAGTAGTTGACCGATTTATTCTAACTTCCTGCAACTTTTCTCTAAGCTTTCCTTTATTCTACTCTCACTGTGTGAAGACAACTAAATCTGCCTCACTCTGGAAAATCATGGACACTTCATCAGAGCAAGACTGTCCAATCACGTGAACTCAGTGTTCCCAAACCCAACTAGTTTTTTTTTTTTTTGTTGTTGTTGTTGTTTTTTTATTGCCTTTAGCTTAGATGAGGAACTCATTATTATCACATAATCACAAATCAAGTATGCTAAATTTATAAATATATTTTAGACATTTTTAGTTTTAACATATATTTAGCCATGCAATTGATTTTCTGTGCCTCATATGCACACTTGGTTAATGGAGTAAACAGTTAGCCTTGTATATAATCTTAAAAATCAGCAAGAAATAATTCAAAATTGTTCACTTTGCATCCTTCAATAATTGCAAGTGGGAGATCCAACTAATTTTAAATTCATGTTTTTTAAGTATGTGCATATAATTATTGGAAGAAGGCTTAAATTGGTCTTGCATTTTTACTATTTGTGTGATAATTAACAAAGATTTCCAGAATTATCAATGGAAAAATCAAAATAAACCCTCTCATTAAAAAGTATCAAGAGTTTCAGCTGTGTGGAGTGAGTAGACAGAGAGCACAAAATTGATAAAATCATTTATGGTCTCAAAGATCCCATATGCTCAGCTCCAGGTTAAGCAAAAAACAGATTTCCAGGTTTTGGACCACACTACTTGACTTTGCATTCTTATGTTTCTTGATAATTTATATCTGTCCCATGTAACTTTCTTTTTTGTTGCTGATTTCATCAATGCAGTGGTCATCCACTTCATTTAACGTGCATTTAAAAAAATTAACAGCTTCATGAATTATTTCTCTGAACATTTCCCATTTAGCATTTGTATCTGTTATATTCACTAACTGTCCCCACTGAATAAAATTTTAATAATGCACAAGACAAATGTAATTTCCTTTGCATTATTAAATCCTTTACTCTTGACAACAATTATCTATTTATATATGTCCAACACCCTAATACATTATGCTTACTATGGAGTGTGATCAAAAAGTTCGAGGACTTTGTATCTTAAAAGTATCATATTTTAATGAATTGTGACTTGTCCCAACATAATTTGTGACTCATCTAGACACAGCAAAAAGTGCAACAGAAACTCATGAAATATTAAAAAGCAGCTTTCAGAGAAGACACTATGTGTTATTCAAAGACTTTTTAGTGGCTTGCAGTTTAAAGAGGGCCACAAACTGTAAGAATGATCCAAACATTGGCAGCTATGTTTTAATGCAGCAAAATGCAACATACACTTGGGGTGTTGAATTAATAACAGTAGAGGGAAAAAAGGACCTGGGAGTTATAATACGGACAGATATGAAGTTTTCTGAGGCAGTGTAATCAGGCAGCCAGGAAAGCCCATGGCATCTGTCGGTGATTTATCAAACAAGAAACAATATTCTGTAGAGATATGGAGGTCATAGTCCCACTGTGTAAGGCAAAGACCACATTTGGAATACTGTGTTCAAGTGTGCAGACTTCATCTGGAAAAAGACATTGAGCTTCTTGAAAGGGTCCAAAGACATAACTCGCATGGTGAGATCAGCAAATGGGCAACCATATGAGGAAAGGTTCCGAATATGTGAACTACACAGCTTGGCAACCAGGCACCTCAGAGGGGACCTAACAGGTTGCCTCCGCAGGTAGCTGAGGCTGACAATTTGAATAAATTCAAAGGTCAACTGGATTGTTACTTATGTGAGGAGGATAGCAAATAATTTGTATTTTCTTATCTACTCATTTTTTTTTTTTTTTTTCCCCCCCTTCAGCCAGTGTAGCAAAAACCTGTGGCTTCCTTACACTATATGGCTCTTACTAATACTTATCCAACAAAGATAGATCTGTGCTCTGGCTGCCCTTCCACTTCAAAAACCAATCATTCAATTGCTCATGTTCAATCTAATCAGGAGAGCTCAAATTTTAACTATTTGCATAGTTGCTAGCGAAATTAGTATTTCTTATAGGAGCAATTAATTTTAACAGAAGATTTTAAATGCAATGCCTTTTAGCCAAGTTTGTGCCACACATCCTTGCTGATGATCACAAAGAGCAGCAAGTTCTCACCTGTCAGGATCTTTATAAACATGCTGCTGATGACACACACTTTGTTTCTTCCATAATTATTAGTGGGTTTGTTTCTGGGCTAATCACCTGAACCAATGATTTGTTTCTGGGCTATGACCCAAAATCAAAAGTCCAGTCTTCTCAATGGTAGACTGTCTTTTCCAAGGCAAAAAAAAAAAAAAAAAAAAAAAACACAAGACAATCTTGATTAACTGTGATGAATCACTTATCGTACTGTTTGAAGAAAGTGGCTTCGAGGACTTGGTTCGTTATCCTTGGTTCTGTATCATGACAACAGCACTACACAATCAGTGCTTTCCATTCAAGACTTTCTTGCAAAGCACTATCATTTTGGTCAGCACTACACAATCAGTGCTTTTCATTCCAGGCTTTCTTGCAAAGCACTCTGTCATTTTGGTCCCCTCTATTAATGTCCCCTTGAAAGGTCACAGATTTGCAATAGTTTGGGAATTTATTCAGAACAATACAAGAACTATCAGGAATGCTTCCAGAAGTTTCAAAAGAACTGGAATTGGTGTATAGTTTCAAAGAGATTACTTGAAAGGAATTGACAGTAAGCATTATTTTCATCATTCATCATTTTCCAAATATCATACATGTTAAAAATTTACACAGTCCTTAATCAAAAAGTTCTCAATATTTTGAAGTTCTCATGTCTTGGTAGACATGGTCATGAATATTGTTATTCCACATGGCATCTCTAATATATGATATACAAAGCTGTGATCTAATTAATCAAAAAATATTCTGCTGTTGTGATAGCACTACAACCACCAGTCTGTCTGTTTAAGGAAAATTAAGTTCCCCATAATAATATATTCAATATCTGCTTGTCATTTGCCTGTATAAACTGCCATCATTTTCATCACACTCGTTAGGTGCATACCACCAGTCTTATTTTTGCTTTCCTAACTATTTTCAACAGATTGAATCATTCTATCTATTCATTATACTCTTCTTAAATTGATGTGCTTTGCATCTAAAAGTATAACATCTGATCTACATTCTGTCATGTCTGGCTTTTCCTGTACACATTATATTTACTACATTCTATTTATGCAGAGTGGCATCATGTTTCTGATATTCTTATTATGTGAAGCATTAGCTGATTTGAATTCAACAAACTTATTAACAATATTTCTAACGTAAATATATTTTCATGGTCTTTATATATAAAACCTTAACACATCCGACATGGGCTGCTTATGAAGTACTTTTCCCAAAATTTTCCAAATGAATGCTCAGTTCCTTTTTAAGACTCTCTATATGAATGTTTGGTACTTTCCCATCATTTTTCAATGGTCCTATAGTCTTACAGTCAGTTTCAGCTCCCAATCATAGCATACCACTCCTCAATAGCATCAACAAATATTCTTCCACTTCTACTGAAGTGGATCTCATCTCCATAAAAACAGTCCCCTCCATCAATGTGTGCAGGCCACACTAAGAAAAATTCTAACTCATAAGTCTTGCAAAACTTTCTACACTAGAAATAAAGCTAGGACAATATACTCACTTCCTTATCATGCTAGGAAAATTCCAGACACTCTTCGAAATGAGCACTAGTGCTTTTTCTCAACACCATCTCACAAAGCAAGACCTCAGATCTATGCTTAATATTATTAGTACCTACAAAGTACAAAAAAAATCACCTTTTACGCCGTTAAAAGGCAATTGTTCCACAATATCATTAACTTTTGCACTTAGTAGACATACATTGTCCCTGTTCTGTCTACCACTATTACAGAATATATTTCCTGTTTCTCTAAAAACTGAATCACCCAGAATTACAACTTCATCTACATACAAGTCATAAATGGACGGCCCAACAGATACATTAAATATATGAGGGTACATATCATCAATGTCCCTTCATATATCATTATGTAAAATTAGGAACAACTGTAAATATAGATAACTTAATTTCTGCTACTCACCTATAGCATTTAAGGTTGATAAATTAAATTTGTGGCAGAAAACTGAATAATATCATTACAGCCAAACATTACTGGTAGATGCATACATATACACTGATGAGCCAAAACATTATGACCATCTACTACCTAATACGATGTTGACCCTCCACATGCAGCCAAAACAGCTCGTACCCGGCAAGGCATGGGAACTACAAGACTTCTAAATGCATCTTGCGGTATCTTGTACCAACACGTAACCAGCAGATCCTTCCTTTAGCTCTTGTAAGGTCCATGGTTGAGAAGCCTCAAATTGGAGTAGCTGTTCCAACACAAACCACAGATGCTCGATGAGATTTATATCTGGGGAATTTGTAGGCCAGGGCAATACCTGGAAGTATTCCTCATGTTCCACGAACCAGTCTCAAACAATCTGGGCGGTGTGGCATGGCACATTATCCTGCTGAAAGACGGCACTACCAGAGGAGAAGACCGCTGCCATGAAAGGGTGTACCTGGTCAGCAATGATGTTTAGGTAGGTGGTGGATGTCAGAGTGCCCGGCACATGGATGACTGGACCCAGGATATCCCACTAGAACATCGCCCAAAGCATGACACTGCCGGCACTGGTTTGTTTTCGTCCCACGGTGCATCCAGGCACCATCACTTCCCCAAGTAAACAACGCACACATACCCAGCTGTCCACATGGTGCAACAGGAAAGGAAACGTGATTCGTTGGACCAGACAAACTTCTTCCAATCACTCAATGTCCAGTTTCGATGCTTGAAATAAAGGGCACTGTCGCTGGTGAGCCTTGGTTAGCATGGGCACTCGGAGCGGCCTGCGGCTACGCAGCCCCATATTCAGAAGGTTTGATGCACTGTGTGTTATGACACATTACTCCTGTCACCAGATTCCAGTTACTGGCAAGTTGCACCACAGTCACCCTTCTGTTGCCACATACCATCCTGGAGAGCCTTCGCTCACCTCGAGCATCGTTGGAAGAGCCGTGGTCATTAACACCTTGCCGGCAGCTCGTGGGTTTACCCTCCTCGGACCACTTTCGGCAGGTACTAACCAGGGCTGACTGTGAGCACCCCACCATCCATGCCGTTTTGGATATGCTCTAACCAAGTCGTCTGGCCATTACAATTTGGCCTTTGTCAAACTCGCTTAAGTCTGCTGCCTTTCCCATCTGAAGAACAAGAGTAACACTGATTAACGGAGCTCAGTATCAGGTGTTTTTCATACAATGTCCCGGCCCGTGCATGTGCCGTAATTCACCTGCAGCTGCTTTGATTTGCATAATGACTCGCTGGTCATAATGTTTTGGCTCATCGGTGTATATGCATTACTTTGGTTTATTATAGGTGCATTTAAAAAGTGAGTTTGAGAATAATAAGTGTAACATTTTTGAATTTGAATCTTAAAAAAACAATTTTATGAGTTGCAACAGATCACTTCTATTTTCTTAGGGAAGAATAAGTCAAATTATCACATTTTGTATACAGAGTGGCTGATTTTTATTTTATATAATTTTTAAATTATTTAGCTCCTAACTGTAGAACATTGGTATACCAATGTTCTACAATTTGTATGCCTGTTTGCAGGATTAAAAATACCTAGAAAAATCAAGTGGACCTTGCAAATGCATTAATGATCAACCATTCAATGACTTAAAAATTGCTTTTGAAGCTTCTTTAATCTTCAGCAGGAATCAAAGCTAGGACTTTCAAAACAAGCCAAGTGATATAGCCCCTACATCAGTGCAGAGAACACAGTGCTGATATTACAACAAATGTCTATAGCCTAGATACCCTTGAAGCAATTTAATAAGACACACACACACCTCTATATTTCCATACAGTATTCATTGTGACTCATTCCAATAATAATATTTAACAGTTGTATAGAAGCCCCTGTTTGAATATAACTGTCACACACTTTTACTAGGATACTAAATGACTATTTGGTGACAAAGGATCAGTCTTAGATAATCAGGTAAGGGATACAAAGTACAATACAAAAATAAGCTAACTAAAATATAAACACGCCACTATAAACAAATAAGTAAGATAATTTTTATTCTTAAAATTAACTTTAAATTAATTAAGTTATGTTGTTTGTTATTTGGTTTTTAGGAGCATTAGCAACTAAGGCCATATTGCTCCGGGAGATGCGGTGGTCATTTCCTGACCTTTCCGCATCTTCCGTATTTGGTGGTGACGGGCTCGAACCCCGGTCTAATCAAGAAGCGTGTGCTACGCACCGCTGCTCCTTCCCACCTGGCTACGGAGGCGCCCTTAATTAAGTTAATTAAGTTATACAGTCTATTACCTTTGCCAAGTAAAGTTCTTCTTTTCATTGATGGTGTATGTGGTGGAGTATCAAGTGACAAAATATTTGTAAGACTAGGACTTATATGGTGCACTGCAGTGTTTGGAACATTTCCATTGCAAGTAGTTTGTGGAATATTATCCAAAAGAGCACTGAGAGTCTTTTTGAGACTGTTATCATCACAGTCATTTTCCAACACACGTAAAATTGACACCTGAAAAATACCAAAAATACATTAGTAAATTAAATTTTGTTGTAGTAATGATGATAAAATATAATAAAACAATAAATATCATAACAGAATATATTATGAATATATCCTTTTCCTCTGTTTATTTTAAGTGTGAAATAGGAGCTTCAAAATAACTATGCAAGCATTAAAATACAACTGCACACACACACATTTGTAAATAATTAAAATTTTAGAACTCTTCAATAAGACCTCATATATTGCCCACTCAGTTACACATATCCTTCAGGCTGCATAATTTCTTGTCTGTCTCTAATTGCTTCACACCGTGCACACCCTACTTCAAGACATAGGATTTTTGGTTGTAAGGGTTATTTGAAAGCCAAACTGAAACCCTGACAGATATAGAAAGCAGTATAATAAAGCATATTGGAAACATTTCCAACATGCTTTATTATACTGCTTTGTACATAAAGGAAATGTTGCAAACAACAATTTACAATGCGGCTCTATGATCCAGCATACTAACATTTAATGTTTGTCAAGCTATTCAAATACTGAACAGTTTGATGAGGACATCAGACAACACACACAAGAAACATAAATTTAAATGGAAAAAGGAGAGTTGTATGATAAATGCAAAAATTTTCTTTTTGATTGATTGTTGGAACAAAATTCCATCTGATACTGTGGAAGTGGACAATTTGAATAAATCTAACACCAACAGTTAACATAGATTCATTATTTTTGAGATTCCCCTCAAAAATAATGAGCTTGTGTTAACTATTGGTTGAAGATAAAAATCTGTGACTTTCTGAACCTTCCTAAATATAAATAAATTTTTACTTGATATGATTTTTGCATTTTTTTTGATTTCCCACAGTCATTGTATGAGAGAACCTATCTAGTCATGCACAACTACATTTATTCTACTTTTAACTTGTAGTAATGCTACCATGTGAACCTGATGGGTACTGATGCCCAGAGCTTGGAATTTTGTGTATGCTTCTAGTTCAAGCTATTTACAGAACTCTTCCACATAATTTATCAATGTGATTGATCTATCTGTTAGAGCCACGGAAGTTCAACAGCTTCAAAAATCTTATATGAGGTATTTTTGAATTTGTTTTAAAGATTTGTTATTATTTTTGAATAATAACGAATTCTTTATCATTCAAAGATGAATGTTAATATTCACGCAAAAAGAGAGTTAAAAACATGAGTAATATTCAAATTTTATATGCTTCATGGCACAGCAAATTTTAAACAATTTTTTTAAAAAATTTGAAATGAATAATAGTATCTAATAGATATATTTTAAATTTAATATTTATAATAATATATAAACATTATATCAACATAATAAGTGATATAATAAGGAGAAATATATGCACATGCACACATTTGAAATTTTGTGCAATTAACAGAATGATACAATAAAATTGAAGATACTAACAGTTTCGTCATTATATTTTATGCATGTAACTTTTAATTTTCAGCAAAATTAATTTTTTTTTAACAAAAGGTGTAAAAAAATGCTGATTTTTATATATTTAATTTGTTTATTAAGATACAAAAAAAATACAATAAGTGTTACAATCATTAAGAAAAGGTGAAATATCCATATACTGAGTTCAAAAACCCAAAAACTTTTTACAGAAATTAAAAAGAATTTTAATTTCTGTAAAAATTAATTAAAAAATTAATTTCTGTATGCATCACTCCTACACAATGCACAACCCTGCTTTCTCCCCAGTGGCACGTTAAAGAATGATTTATGCACGTCACTCTTTTTTTGCTCTGCCTGACTCTTTCCCATTCTACATTTCAGCTCTGCAATTATCTGCTTTTTGTCTACAGTTCTTCAAAGTGACACAGTTTAATTATAAACACGTTATAATTAGACACGGTCAATTGTTTAAAATTTAAAATCAAGTCCTAAATGAAGTCCTAAGGAGGTAATTATTCCAGTGTGTAAGGCAATAGTGAGGACATCATGACTATTGCACACAGGTCTAGAAAGCATCATTATAGGAAGGATGTGATTCTTTGGAATGGGTGAAGAGAAGAGGAACAACATTTGTGTGAGAAAACAAAAGGGATACTCTTACCATGGCAGGGTTGTTAATGACAGTAATCACAGTATGCTACCGCAATAACATCTATAAAAATTAGGTAGTTTGGCTAGGAAGTGGTGACTAAAGTTCAATATTAACAAATGCAAGCTACTGCACATGGGTAGAAACATTCCCAGAATAATATATGAAATGTGTGGTATAATATTCGAGGTAGTAGAGAACAAAAAAAAGACGTTGGGGTAACTGTAGAATCAGACATGAATTTCTCTGAGCAGTGCAGACAGGATAGCATATGTCAATGATATACAGGAATTTTGCTAGTAAGTTCAGTAGGGATAAGGAGGTGTTTATCCCGAACTTTTCTGGTCATGCACCCTTATTTTACATAAAAGGACGAGCAGAATAAAAAATTAAATTAAATTAAAAACCCCGGAATGAAAAATTAAATATATAAGTTTAATATTTTTTCTTATAAATCATTTACATGGAAAGGCATTATATCTAAAATCACATATAATTTTAAAAGATCACAAATTTTTTAAAAAATACAAAACAAAATTAAATTGAAGTTAAAGTACAAAATGATATTAGCATCAGTAGAGGCATACAATGCAAGAAAGCAAGCTTATGCAGCATCAGCAAAAAGAAAAAAAAAAGACTCCGTTCGTTCCAAATACCTGTCCAACTCAGCCTTAAATTTATTTAGGCTATCAACTTCCACAACAAAAGATGGAAGTCTGTTCCACCAATCAACTGGCTAAAAGCAAACTTCCGCACATCTATCCTACAACGGTCTTTCCTCAATTTGCATTTATGCCCTCTCAGGTGATTATTCTGAGCAAGAGGAAGAATCCCATCAGCATTAAGCAAATTCAAACCATTCAAGGCATTATACACCTCAATCAAATCACCTCGCAGGTGCCTAGTCTCCAAACACTGTAATCTGCAAGACTTAAACCTATCTTCGTAAGAGCAAACCTTTGTTTCATCCACTAATCTTGTTGCCCTTCTCTGTACTCGTTCCAATAGCTCTACATCCTTCTTAAAATGAGGCCTCCAGACCTGTATACAGTAATCAAGGTGTGGCCTGACCACTGCTTTTATACAAAGGGCTAATCACCTCCTTATCCCTGCTAGAAAAATTCCTGTATATCATTGACAAGACACCATGAGCTACACTTAAAGACCGTCTACACTGCTCAGAAAACTTCATATCTGCCTGCACAATTACCCCGGTGTTCTTTTCATTTTCTATCAGTGTCAGTGTAGTACCGCAAAGTTGATACGTTACTCTGGGGTTACTGCTTCCCATATGCAATACGTTACATTTGTCAATGTTAACCTTCATTTGCCACCTCTCAGCCAATCTGCTCAATTTTTATAGATCCCGATGCAGCAGCAACTGTCATTAGTGTCATTAACAACCCTGCCAACCTTCGTATCGTCTGCAAACTTGGACATTAAGCCTGATATACCATCATCAATATCATTTATAAATACAGAACACAACAATGGACCCAACACTCAACCCTTAGGGACTCCACTAATAACATTAGTCCACAAAGAGCAGTGTCCATTAATTATCACTCTGTCTTCTCCTACTCAACCATCCCTTTATCCATAGCAGCAATTTGCCTCCAGTGTAGCACTGCTCCAATTTGTGCAGCAGTCTACCATGTGCAACAGTATCAAAAGCCTTTCTAAGATCCAAATATATGATATCAAAGTTATTCCCTGCATCCAGTTCCTTTGTGACCACATCATAGTATCCAATCAAATTGGTCAGACAAGACTTCCCCTTAAAACCATGCTGTGTCCGAGCTATAACTGAAGTGCTTCTTTAGCCAGTGCCTCCATTAATTTCCCTGGAACAAAAGTTAAACTAACAGGTCTATAATTACTTGTGTTGCCCTTTGATCCTCCTTTGTGAATTGGGGTCACATTTGCACACCTCCATTCCATGAGGACCTCCCTCAAGTCCAAGGAATCTCTCATAATTATGGTTAAGAGTTTGGTTACTTCCTTTGCTGCCTCCAATATAACTGGATAGATCCTATCCATCCCAAGTGCCTTCCTTATGTTTATCTTCAAGAATTTCTCCTCCACTTTGCTCTCAGTTATTACAAAATCGTGTAGCTCGCTGACAGAGTTTAGTTCAGATCTGGCATTCCCCTCCCTGAATAACTCCTCGTGTGTGAATGTAGATGCAATATACTCATTTAGTTTGTTAGCCACCTGATCAGGATCATCAACAGTTGAACCATCGATATCCAGTAGACAAATATGATTCATCCCTTTCCTTCTACAGTTTACATAGGTAAAGAATTCTTTGCTATTTTTCTTTGCATCCTTTGACAAAGATTTCTCATAATCTGCCTTTGCCTGCCTAACCTCCTTTGTGACTTGGTTACAGACCAGCTTATATCTATCATAGGCTACAATGTCACCCATTAATTTATATGTATCCCATACATTTTTCTTCTCTGCCACATTCAACCCCAGGGGCTCACATCTGGTGAGTATGGGCTTGGCACACCCAGAGTCCTCAGCTGGACTCTGGGTGTGCCAGATATAGAAGAATCTGGCAAAGAAATAGAAGAATCATAATTCTTCTATTTCTTGGTGATTCCCTTCTACTTTTAATAATAATATTATTCTGTCTCTCTCTCTCTCTCTCTCTCTCTCTCTCTCTCTCTCTCTGGGTAACTCGGGAATTTTTTGTGGCTGGTGCAGCATAAGCCTCAGGCTTCCTTGCACCATATAGCTGCTAATAATAATAATGTCTCATTAGTTCATCTGACATCCATTTAGGCCTAAACCTTGAACAATATTTCTTAGTTGGTATGTAAAGCCTAGTAGCTTCTAAGATAAGTTCTTTGAATGCTTCCCATTTTGAATTTGCTGTTGGTAACATCATCAGTTGGTCCCACTGTATAGAATTTAAATATTGTCTCAGTCCATCGTAGTCGCCTTTACAAAAGCAAATACCCTTCCCTTTACCCCTGATTGTAGTTACCTCTTTGAGTAAATCCCACTTCAGCACACTGTGATCACTGTGATCAATTTCAATTTATTTCCCCTCAGGAGCATAATCTGAGCAAGAGGAAGAATCCTATCAGCATTGAGCTTGCTCAAACCATTCAAGGCCTTATACACCTCAATCAGATGACCTCAGAGGTGCCTAGTCTCCAAATGCTGCAATTTGCAGAACTGAAGCATTTCTTCAACTCTTTGTTCTCCCCACCAATCTCACTGCCCTTCTCTGTGCTCATTCCAGCAGCTCTACATCCTTCCTAAAATGAGGCCTCCAGACCTATATGCAGTACTCAATATGTGACCTGACCATTGCCTTATACAAAGGAATAATCACCTCCTTAGCCCTGCTAGCAAAATTCCTGTATATCACTGACCGTGTTTTGTTCTGGCAGCCTGTCTGCATTTCAGAAAACTTCATATCTGACTGTGCAATTACCCCAAGGTCATTCTCCACTACCCTGAGTTTTGTACAGGATAGTTGGTATGTCACTCTACAGTTACTGCTACCCATCTGCAGTACTTTGCATTTGTCAATGTTAAACTTCAGTTTCCACCTCTCGGCTCATCGGCCCGACTTTTCTAGATCCTGTTGCAGTAGTATATTGTCATTATTGTCATTAACAACACTGTCACCCTTCATATATATCATCTGCTGACTTGGACATAAAGCCTGATATACCTTCATCAATATCATTGATAAATATACAAAACAATAATGGGCACAAAACCAAACCCTGGGGGAGAACTCCCTAATAACTTTAGTCCACAAAGAGCAGTGTCCATTGATTACCATTCTCTGCCTTCTCCCACTCAACCATCCCTTTGACGTTGTAGAGCGAATATCATCTTTTAAGGGCACAAAAGGTGATATAGTTGTACACGTTGGCACTAATAATATTAAGAGTAGGAGACCGGCAGAATTACTTAACAAGTACAGGTCACTGTTGAACAAAAGCCGAGAATTAGGGTTGAATTTGAAAGTGTCTGCAATTCTGCCCAGACACGATAGGAGGGAGTATATGATGAGAGCCTTGTCGATCAATTCGGCCCTGGAAAGATTGTGCAAGGCTCAAGGGGTAGAATTTTTTTCAGCCTGGACTGTACTTGTTAACAGGAGAGATTGCTTCTACAGGGATGGGATACACTTAAATAGAAAGGGTGCAAGAATATTTGCTGATGCTATCGAGGCAGTGTTAGGTGGGTCGGAAAACTGCTAGCTTGGGGGGAGACAAAGACCAATAGATTGACAGTAGCCACTGGCAGAGGTGAAAGAGATTCTTGCACTGCTTCTATTAGAATGAGCAGAAGCCTGAAAAACAAGATGCATGGTATTTCAGAGACTGCTGGGAGCCATTGCGGTACAAGTAAACACATGGGTTGTGTTAGGGTAGGTAAGAATAGAAACAGGTGCAGGTATACTTGCGTGTACACCAATGCTAGGAGTTTAGTAAATAAATTTGATCAATTTGAGGTATTGCTCAAAACATCAAAGGCAGATATTGTTGGGATATCAGAGACGTGGTGTCACACAGATATAAGGGGATGCAGAACTGCAATTTGGGGAGTACAACGTCTACAGAAAGGATAGACAGGATAGGAAGGGGGGAGGGGTTATGCTATTAGTTAAGAAACACATAAAAACCAAGGAAGTGAAGCCAGTCGACATCGCTGGACAGTGCAGTGTTGAGTCAGTTTGGTGTGACATAAGCATTGGGAGATCAAAATTGAGAGTAGGAGTGTGCTATAGGCCTAATGACTCTGGTGAGTATAATAAGGAACTGTACAGGGAAATAGAGTGGGCCAGTAAATCAGAGAGTCTTATAATGGGAGATTTTAATTTCCCAGATATTGACTGGAATTTGGGGGCTGGTTACTCACACACTAGCAGGGCTTTTGTGGATTTATTGGATGATTGTTTTCTACATCAGCATGTTCAGGAGGCAACTAGAGGGAGTAATACTCTTGATTTGATTATCAGCAGTGATTCTTCATGCATTAAGAATCTGCAGATAAATGAACCACTAGGTGGCAGTGATCACAGTGTGCTGAAGTGGGATTTACTGAAGGAGGTAACTACCATTAGGGGTAAAGGGAAGGGTTATTGCTTCCGTAAAGGCGACTACGATGGACTGAGACAGTATTTAAATTCTATACAGTGAGACCAACTGATGATGTTACCAACAGCAAATTCAAAATGGGAAGCATTCAAAGAACTTATCTTGGAAGCTACTAGGCTTTACATACCAACTAAGAAATATTGTTCAAGGTTTAGGCCAAAATGGATGTCAGATGAACTAATGAGGCATATGGCAGAGAAGAAAAATGCATGGGATACTTACAAATTAACACATGACACAGAAGCCTATGACAGATACAAGTTGATATGCAACCGAGTTACAAAGGACGTTAGGCAGGCGAAGGCAGATTACGAGAAATCCTTGGCAAGGGATGCAAAGAAAAACAGCAAAGAGTTCTTTACTTATGTAAACTCTAGAAGGAAGGGGATGAATCAGATTGGTCCACTTGATATTGATGGGTCAACTGTTGATGATCCTGCTCAGGTAGCTAACAAACTAAATGAATATTTTGCATCGACATTCACACATGAGGAGTTATTCAGCAATGGGAATGCCAGAGGTGTATTCAACTCTAGCAGTAAGCTACAGAATCTTGAAATAACTGGGAGTAAAGTGGAGGAGAAACTGTTGAAGATAAACACAAGAAAGGCACCCGGGGTGGATGGGATCTATCCAGTTATATTAAAGGAGGCAGCAAAGGAAGTAAGCAAACCCTTAGCCATAATTATGAGAGCTTCCTTGGACTCAGGGCAGGTACCCATAGACTGGAAATGTGCAAATGTGACCCCAATTCACAAAGGAGGATCAAAGGCTGACACAAGTAATTATAGACCTGTGAGCTTAACTTCTGTTCCAGGAAAATTAATGGAGGCACTGGTTAAAGAAGCACTGCAGGATCATTTAGACAAGACTTCAGTTATAGCTCAGACACAGCATGGTTTTGTTAAGGGGAAGTCTTGCCTGACCAACTTGATTGGATACTATGATGCAGTCACAAAAGAACTGGATGCAGGGAATAACTTTGATATTATATACTTGGATCTTAGAAAGGCTTTTGATACTGTTGCACATGGAAGACTGCTACACAAATTGGAGCAGTGTGACATTGGAGGCAAATTGCTGCTATGGATAAAGGGGTGGTTGAGGGGGAGAAGACAGAGAGTGGTAATCAATGGACACTGCTCATCGTGGACTAATGTTATTAGTGGAGTCCCTCAGGGCTCAGTGTTGGGTCCATTATTGTTTTCTGTATTTATAAATGATATTGATGATGGTATATCAAGCTTAATGTCCAAGTTTACAGACGATACAAAGGTTGGCAGGATTGTTAAGGACACTATTGACACAATGCTGCTGCAACAGGATCTGGAAAGGTTGAGCAGATGGGCTGAGAGGTGGCAAATGAAGTTTAACATTGACAAATGTAAAGTACTACACATGGGAAACAGCAACCCCAGAGCAACGTATCAACTCTGTGGTACTACACTGACAGTGGTAGAGAATGAAAGGGACTTGGGGGTGATTGTGCAGGCAGATATGAAGTTCTCTGAGCAGTGCAGACGGGCTGCAAGAGTAGCTCATGGAGTATTGTCAATGATATACAGGAATTTTTTCAGCAGGGATAAGGAGGTGATTATTCCATTGTATAAGGCAATGGTCAGGCCACACCTAGAGTACTGTATACAGGTCTGGAGGCCTCATTTCAAAAAGGATGTAGAGCTGCTGGAACGAGTACAGAGAAGGGCAACAAGATTAGTGAATGGAACAAAGGGGTGCTCTTACGAAGAAAGGCTTAAGTTTTGCAAATTACAGTGTCTGGAGACTAGGCACCAGCGAGGTGATCTGATAGAGGTGTATAAAGCCTTGAATGGTTTAAGCATGCTCAATGCTGATGGGATTCTTCCTCTAGCTCAGAAAAATCACCTGAGAGGGCATAAATTCAAATTGAGGAAAGACAGATGTAGGATAGACGTGCGGAAATTTGCCTTTAGCCAGCGGGTGGTTGGTTTGTGGAACAGACTGCCATCCCTTGTGGTGGAGGTTGATAGCCTAAATAAGTTTAAGGCTCAGCTGGACAGGTATTTTGAACGAACAGAGGGGTGAAGTGGAAGTGGGTTTTTTTTTTTGGCTGATGCTGCATAAGCTTGCTTTCTTGCATCAAATGCCTCTACCAATGCTAATGCTTTATCCATAGCAGCAACTTGCCCTTAATGCCATACTGCTCCAATTTGTACAGTAGTCTTCCACATGCAACAGTATCAAAGGCTTTCCTGAAATCCAAGCATATGATATCAAAATTATTTTTTGCATCCAGTTCCTTTGCAACCACATAATAGTATCCAATCGAATTGGTCAGACAAGACTTCCCCCCTTAACAAACCCATGCCGTGTCTGAATGACAACTGCATCCTTCTCAAGATGATCCTGCAATATTCCTTTAACCAGTGACTCCATTATTTTCCCCAGAACAGACATTAAGCTAATGGGTCTGTAATTACTCATGTCCCCTTGTGATCTCCCTTTATTATTTGGGGATACAATCAAACATCTCCAGTCTGTGGGGGGCCTGCACTGAGTCCAAGGATGCTCTCCTAATTATGGTTAAGGATTTGCTTACTTCCTTTGCTGCCTCCTTTAATATAACCGGATGGATCCCATCTGCTCCAGGTGCCTTTCTTATGTTTAACTTCAACAATTTCTCCTCCACTTTGCTCTCAGTTATTACAAAATCATTTAGCTCGCTATTAGAGTTTGATAAGCTTCTGACCTCCACTTCCCTACAGAATTCCTCATGTGTGAATGTAGATACAAAATACTTATTCAGTTTTGTCAGCTGCATGAGCAGGATCATCAACAGTCAAACCATCAATAAGTGAACCAATCTGATTTATCCCCTTCCTTCTAGGGTTTACATAAGTAAAGGAGTCTTTGCTGTTTTTCTTTGCATCCTTTTGCAGAGGTTTCTCGTAATCAGCCTTCGCTTGCCTAACTTCCTTTAAGACTTGATTACAGACTAGCTTATATCTACCATAGGCTTCTATGTTGCCTGATAATTTATATGCAACCTATGCATTTTTCATCTCTGCAAGCATGTTCTGCCTTCTACAGAAGCAGAATAGAGATGCAAAAAGAGAAATTGAACTCTTTATCTGAATATCAGCAGTAGTTCATGTATTAACAATCTGCAGGTAAAATATCCACTGGATGGTAGTACAGTAAACCCCCGCTATTCGCAGTATTTGTATTCGCGGTTTCGCGTATTCGCAATCGCCGATTTAATATAAAATGAAACTTAAAAAAATGTGAATTTTAAAGCGCCATGAATATTTTCGGCCATAAAAAAACATGGACGTGGCTAAAATTATCTTTCCCGGTCAAAACAGCGCTCAGTGGGTGGGTGGGGGGGATGACAAAATCGCGAGCGTGGATGTTTCTCGCTAATCCTTGTTCAATATGTGTTATGCGCTTGTTATGGAAGGTTTCGTCGTTTGCTTTTAATTTATATGCTTATAAATTGAATAAATTTATCAATTTATAAATTGATATGCTTACAAAAGTGATAAATCTACCGTTTTGCAGTGTAAAACAGACTTTTTCGAGTGTGTTAACAGAAGAAAGTGACTTTATTGTGGACAAGTTCTTTCTAACCCCTACAAAAATATGACTACGAATAACAAGAGAATGTGAAAATATCAAAGAAGGTGATGACATTAGCGAATGATATTGAGTTATTAGATAAAATTTCTAATGGTGAAAGTGTCTCCTCAGTGGCAAAACATTATAAAATCAATGAGTCAACGGTACGATCAATCAAAAAATCGGAAGAAAAAATCCGCCGTAGTGTCCGTGAAAACGCGCTAATTGCTTCAAAAATTTGCTCTGTAACTCGTGATGTTAAATTAGAAAAAATGGAAAAGGCTTTAAATCTGTGGATAGAAGACCGAACTCAAAATAAAATTCCGTTAAATTCACTCATCATTCGTGAAAACGCAAAACTCCTTATCAACGCTTTAGCGAAACTGGTGATAGCACTGGCGGGATAGGTTTTTTAGCTAGCAAAGACGCTGGTTTGAAAGATTTGTTTGAAATTTCTAATAAATATTAAATTGTTTCTTATTTTCATTTCGATGCCATATGCTTGCATTTCACTATGTACCTAGTCATATTATGAAGGTACATATAATACATACATAGACAAAATTTTAGACTAGTTTTCCTTATATATTTCATACTTTGGAACGGAACCTTTATTACTATGGGAGCCATAACTCAGTATTCGCGTTTTCGGTATTCGCGGCATTTCTCAGGAACGTAACCCGTTCCTGAGAAATGCTGTAATGTTTACTGTAATCAGTGTGATGATGTGGATTTACTTAAAGACTTAACTACTGTCAAGGTAAAGGGAAAGGCTTTTGATTTCATAAGCGTGGCTACAGTGGTCTTAGACAGCTTTTAAATTCTATGCGGTGGGACCATCTGATGAATGATATCAACAGCAAATTCTAAATGAAAAGCATCCAGGAAAGTAATCATAGAAACTAATGGACTCTGCATATAAACTGAGAAATATCATTCCAGGCTAAGAGACTTGTTTTCGTATGGATGACTACAGTAGTCTCAGTATTTAATTCTATAAAGTGAAACCATCTTTAATTCTATAGAGTAAGACCATCTGTTTTTAATTCTATACAGTGAGACTATCTGATAAATTCTAAATGGGGAACATTAGGGGAAGTAATTGTAGAAGTTAATGGGCTTTTCATACCAAATAAGAAATACAATTTCAGGCTAAGATCTAAATGGTTGTCAGATAAAATGATGAGACTTTTGGCAGAGAAGAAAAATACACTGGATTCATACACTGGAATTATCAGGTGATACAGAAGCCTATAGTAGATATAAACTAGTCTTTGATAAAGTCACAAAGAAAGTCAGACAGGCTAGGATAGATTACAAGTCTCTGGCAAAGAATGCCAAGAAAAGCAGCAAAAACATCTTTACTTATATTAACAGTAGAAGGAAGGGGTTCAATCACAATGGTTGACTTGATATCATGGGTCATCTGTTGATGATCCTGCTCAGGTTGCTAACAAACTGAATATATATTTCGCATCTATATTCATACATGAGGAGTTATTATTATTAGCCACATGGTGCAAGGAAGCCCGAGGCTTATGCTGCACCAGCCAAAAAAAAAAAAAAAAAAATTCTGAATTACCCTGAGAGAGAGAGAGAGAGAGAGAGAGAGAGAGAGAGAGAGAGAGAGAGAGAGAGAGAGAGAGAGAGAGAACAAGAGTCGGAAGTAGAAGGGAATCATCAAGAAGGAGAAGAATGATGATATCCAGCTCAGGACCCCTAGGTATGCCAAGCCCATACTCACCAGATGTGAGCCCCTGGGGTTCTTTAGGTAGGGGAATGTGAGAGGTTCATCAAAATCTAAAAATGGGCTAAATGAGTTTGTGATAACTGAAAAGGAAGTAGTAGAGAAATTGTTGAAGATTAACAAAAAAAAGTGCTTGGGGTGGATGGCATCTATCCACTATATTAAGGGAGACAGCAAAGAAAGTAAGCAAACCCTTAGCTATAATTACAAGTGCATCTTTGGATTCAAGAGTGGTCCATATGGACTGGAGATATGCAAATCAAATGTACCCTGAATTAATAATGGTGGATCAAATGGTGGCATGAGTAATTACACACCTGCTAGCTTAACTTCTGTTCCATGGAAAATATTGTAACAGTCACTGTTTAAAGAAATAATGCAGGACCAGCTAGACAGGAATGCAGTCATACTGCAATCACAGCATGAATTTGTTAAGGGGCAAACTAGTCTGATCAATCTAATTGGATAATACGATGCAGTAACAAAGGAATTGGATGCAAAAATTATTTTGATATCATATACCTAGATTTCAGGAAATCTTATGATATAGTTGCACATAAAGGATTGTGAAAATTGAAGCAGTGTGGCATTAAGGTTAAGCTGCTATGGATAAAAGGATGGTTGGGTGGGTGGGAGAAGACAGGAAGGGGTTATTATTGGACTCTGCTCTTCATGTACTAAGATTATTACCGTAACCCCCCCCCCCCAGGATTCAGTGCTGGGTCCACTGTTTGTTGTAAGTAGAGGAATGTGATGCAAGAAAGCAAGCATATAGCATCAGCCAAAAAAGAAGAAAGGAAAAAAAAACCAACAATTTCACACATCCATTCCCTCTATTATCTAGTTCTTCCTTGAATTTATTTAAGCTATCAACTTCCACAGCTACAGATGGAAGTTTGTTTGAGAAATTAACTAACCGCTGGCTAAAGGCAAATTTCCGCACATCTATTCTACAACTGTCTTTCCACAATTTGAATTTATGTCCCCTCAGGTTTTTGTCATATTTATTAATGATATTGAGGATGGTGTACATCAGGCTTGATTTCCAAGTTTTCAGGTGATACAAAAGTTGGCTGAGAGATGGCAATTGAAGTTTAACATTGACGAATGCAGGGTACTGCATATGGATAGCTGTAATCCCAGATGCATATACCAGCTGTGTTGTGCTACACTCAGGGTAGTGGAAAATGAAAAACACATGAGGACAACTGTGCAGTCAGATATGAAATTCTCTGAGCAATAAAGACAGGCTGCAAAGACAGCTCATATGATTTTGTTAATGATATACAGGAATTCTGCTAACAAGGATAAGGAGGTATTTATGCCATCGTACAAGGAAATGGTCAGGCCTTATCTTGGGTACTACATACAGGTCTGGTGTACCTCACTTTAGGAAGGATGTTGAGCTGCTGGAACAGATGCAGATAATGGAAATGAAATTGGTGGGGAACACAGGGGGGCTCTTGAAAAAAAGGCTTCAGTTCTACAAATTGCAGTGTCTGGTGACTAGGCACCTGTGAGGTGATCATACTGAGGTGTTTAAGGCTGTGATTAGATTGAGCAAGTGCCAGCAGATGGTCTATTATTGGAACAAACTTCCTTCTATTGTTGTGGAAATGGGTAGTTTGAATAAAAAAAAATTCAAGGAAGAACCAGACATATTATTGGAACAGATGGACATGTGATGTGAGAAGAGGTTTTATTTTTTTTTTGGTGATGCTTTATAAGCTTACTTTTTTGAATCACATGGCACTACTACTCCAAATAATAATTTGTCAATGTTAAACTTCAACTGCCATTTCTCAGCCCACCTGCCTAATTTTTTTGACCTTGTTGCAGTAACATACATTGATTACTGTGATTAACCACCTTGCCAACCTTTAGATCTCTGCAAACTTAGACAATAAGCCTGATGTTCCTTCATCAAATATCACTAATAAATACAAAAAACAACAATAGGCTCAACACGAAACCCTGGGAGACTCCACTAATAACATTAGCCCATGAAGAACAGTATCCATTGATAACCACTTTCTGTCTTCTCCCACTTAACCATCTATAACAGTAACTTGCACTTAATGCAACACTGCTCTAATTTGTACAGCAGTCATTTAAACTCAAGAGTATCAAAAGCTTTCCTGAAATCCAAATATAAATAATTTTTTGCATCCAGTCCCTTTTAAAATCTTATTTTTAGTAAAAAATGAACCTTCTTCTCATCTGCTTGTTTTTGACAATGCTCACATTTCTGGACAAGATCACATAATATATTTATTTGGGATTATCCTTATGTTTATTTCTCTTGGCAAAGAATATCACAACTATTTCTTTATCTGTATCATAAGAACTGCATTTTCTTTTTCACTCTCTGTGTTTCCTTTCTTCTAAACTTCTCATTCTATACAAACCTCCAACCTGCCCTACTCTGGACTACTGTGCCCACATCTGGGATGGTGCACCCCAAACACTCTCTCTCTCTCAAAACTTCCATACTCTATTCAAAATAGGGCATTTGGGGTAATTAATTACTTGCTTGTCTTACAGTCATGCAGTTTTCAATAGATATTTCCATGGGCACAGTCCTGAATTGCCATATATAATTTCCCCACTCTCTTCCAAACCAGTCAGCATCCAATCACTGTCCAGTTCCAAACTAACATAAACAACTTTTCCTCTTCTTCATTTATCCCTTCTACTGCCATTCTCTGAAACAACCTCACTTCATAATACTTCCTGAAATTTATAATCTACAAAAATTTAAGTCTAATGTCAACAAGCATCTTGTTCTTCTCAACCTTCAACCCATGCACAGTACTAAGTACTAATACATTTTGCTTAGCATTTTCATTAAACAATTTTTTTTTCCCTGTGTTATGAATTACTAGTAATAGGTGGATGGAAAGATTTTGCCAATAATTTTTAAACTGCACTTATGCAAACGACAGGGCCTCCGTAGCCGAGTAGTCAGGAGCGGGAGTGCATAGCACATGCTCTGAGTAGACCGGGGTTCAAGCCCCTGGCTGCTGAATACGGTCGATCTACCAAGGGGTCGATCTACCAAGGGGTAGACCATAATCTGCCACGCTGGGCCAGCGTGGCAGATTATGGTCCATTTCCCTCAGCATGAATTTGAGGAGGCTTCCATCCTGCAGTGGGTTGATAATGGCTGCACTTTACCATTTTTTATGCAAATTGAAATTTCATTATTAAAATGCATCAAGCTGACAGAAAAGTGATTGTTCACATTTATCCCTGCCAGCCTTCAAGTTCATTATTAAGAGAAACACTGAATATTTTTTGGGTAAAAGCTAATGTTTCTGATAAACCACAAATCTATATCTGAATCAGAATTAGTTGAAGAGCACAAAGCCTTTTCTCAGAACTCTATATGTCATTTTCTAGAACTCAGAAATACCAAAATCTTATTTATAACACATTTGATCATAAAAGTTACATGAATATCATTAAAAAACAGAGCTTGTTCAAGAAGTAAAACCAAATAACCATGCTAGACAATTAGTCTTCCACCAATTTCTTACTCTGATGAAAAGTGATTTTACCAAAAAACATGACCTGTGGACCATCAAATATAAGCCTTCTATACAACAACATGCAATACAAAAGAAGCTACTATATGAAGCATGAATCCCTGTAGTGCGAGGTATGGTTAATGAAAATCTCAACATTTATTTGAACACTATGAAAGCCAGGCAGTCAACATTTGGAATGCACAGTATTTCAACTAAATCACATATAACATTCATGAAATACTGGCCAACATACCAAAGAACAGTTTCCCAATATCATGAAATGATTGTAACATTCCTGCAATCACAACTGAAACATTATCAAAGACATGGCAGAGAAGAAAAATGCATGGGATGCATATAAATTATCAGGTGATACAGAAACCTATGGTAGATGTAAACTAGTGTGCAATAAAGTTGAAAAGGAGGTTAGGAAAGCTAAGGTAGATTATGAGACATATCTGGCAAATAATGCAAAAAATCAGCAAAGGCTTCTCTACTTATATTAACAGCAGAAGGAAGGAGTTGAATCACATTTGTCCACTTGATGCAGACAGTTCAACTTTTGATAATCCTGCTCATGTTGCTAATGAACCAATTAGATATTTTGAATCTGCATTCATGCATGAGAAGTTCTTTAGGAAGATGTCAAAAGTTCAAACTCTTAAAGGGAGCTATATGGTTTTGAGATAACTAAGAAGAAAGTGGAAGAGAAATTATTGAAGCTAAACATAAAAAAAGCATCCAGAGTGAATGAGATCTATCCAATTATGGGAGGCAGCAAAGGAGGTAAGCAACCCTTAGCCACAATTATAGAGCATCTTTGGATTCAGAGGGGAACATCTTCAGTCCCTATGGACTGGAGATGGAATAAGGCTTCAGTCCCTAAGGAATAAGGCGAATTTCAAAAAAATATTTTAATGACAACTAGGGGGCTTTGCCCCTGCTCACTTTGCTCGCACACCCCTGAGCACACGTTTTTCTACATAAAATGTAGAGGTATACAGAGTAAGTCAAATCTTTTCTACATAAAAGACACACCTATCAAAACTCACTGATCGATATCTAATCAGCAGGAAATGAACCTATGTAATTATTTACCTGTGCATTTGTAGTGTGCAGCATTCTCAAGATCAAATAAATATTACGGTAAACTCCAGAACGGTGTACACCTTTCAACATGGCGGCAAGCAAAACAGTGAGAAAGCAGTGAATGACAAGTTGTGACTCCCCTATTTCGACAAACAGACAGGAACAAAGCATGATTGGCAGATGCCACTGCTTTCCCGGTCCACTGTCCTCCTAGTTTGATATGCCTAGGGTGTTTTCCCCACATTTACCGCTGTTTTTAAATCGGGAACTCATGTTCTCCCATTTTAAAACAGTGGGATGGAGGGATAAACACCTTACCTAAGCTAAGCCCCCTCCTCAATGACACAAAACAATCAGAAAAGGGAGTTGCCTTCACCTGTCAATTATCACCGTCTTCCCTGCTCTCATCGAAGCACCTGTTGGTGTATACCATACTGGACTTCAGCCAATATCACTATGTAATTATTTACCTGCGTTTACATAGGTCACTTAGGAAAAGACCTTTTGCTTTGGGTTCCATAATACATGAGGAATATTGTTGCATCCATAATACATGAGGAATATTGTTGCATCCATAATACATGAGGAATATTGTTGCATCCATAATACATGAGGAATATTGTTGCATTAAAATATTTACAAAATACTAAACTACAATATTTACAAATTACAATATTCATTAATATACAAAAAATGTTACAATGGAACATCAAATGTTACTGTGAATCACATGCACAAGGTTGGTGAACGTTATGGAGGCAGATGTGAATAATTAATTGAATTTGTAGTGACGTAATTGACTCGCCCTTTTCTTCCATTGGCTCAAAGAAATATCACTAGGAGGAAAACTTTTTTAAAGTACAGATAGATATTATAAGTATATTTGGGTCTGGAAAGGAAAAAAAATAATTAATAAATTATGAAAAGTTGTACAACAATGTAAATACCTATATTTTGTAGAAAAATATGCATATAATCATGTCATTTGGACATTTTTATGAAATTCATCTTATTTAGGCAAATAGATAGTGACTTTTGGGACACTGGGTATATCCCCAATTCACAAAGTGAGATCAAAAGGAGACATGAGTAATTACAGATCTGTTAACTTAACTTCTGTTTCAAGGAAAATAATGGAGTCACTGGTTAAAGAAGTAATGTAGGACCATCTAGATAGGAATGCAATTATACTGCAATCACAGCATGGATTTGTTATGGGGTGATCTTATCTGACCAATCTGATTGGATACGGATGTAGTAACAGAGCTGGATGCAAAAATTTATTTTGATTTCATACGCTTGAATTTCAGATAAGCTTTTGATACTGCTGAACTAATACAAGACTGTTGTACAAATTGAAGCAATGTGGCATTAAGGGTAAATTACTGCTATGGATAAAAGGAGGGTTGACTGGGAAAAAGACTGGTTATTAATGAAGTACTCCAGAGTTCACTGCCAGGCCCATTGTTGTTTTCTATATTTATAAATGATATTTGTTGAAGGAATATCAGGCTTTATGTATAAGTTTGCAGATGATACAAAGGTTGGCAAGGTGATTAATGACAGTAATCAGAGTAAGCTACTGCAAAAGATCTAGAAAAAGTTATGCAGATGGGCTAAAAATTGGCAGTTGAAGTTTAACATTGACAAATGCAAGGTACTGCATATGGGTAGCAGTAATTCCAAAATAATATACCAGCTCAGTGGTACTGCACTTTGGGTAGTGGAAAATGAAAAAGACCAGGGGCAATTTTGCAGTGAAATATGAAGTTCTCTGAGCAGACAGTCATGATGATTTGTCAATGATATGCAGGAACTCTGCTGGCATGGATAAGGAAGTAATTATCCATTTTACATGGCAATGGTTAGGCTACACCTTAAATACAGCATCCAGGTGTGGAGGCCTCAGTTTAGGAAAGATGTGGATCTGCTGGAACAGGTCCAGAGAAGGACAATGCAATTGGTGAATGGAACAAAAGGGTAGTCTAACCAAGAAAAATCTGGAGACTAAGCACATACAAGTGATCTGATTGTGGTGTTTAAGGATTTGAATGGATTGAGCAAGCTCAATAATGATGACATTCTTCCTCTTGCTCAGACTGCACACGAGGGGGCATAAATTCAAATTGAGAAAGGATGGTTAAAGGAAAAATGTGTAGAGGCTTGGCTTCAGCAAGCAGTGGTTGATTGTTGGAGCAAACTTCCATCCGTTGTTGTGGACATCAGTAGTTTAAATAAATTCAAGGAAGAACTAAACAAAATATTGGAAGGAATGGTCAGGTGATGCGGAAAGTTTTTTTTTTTTTTGTTTGATCATTTATAAGCTTGCTTTCTTGTATCATCTGCCACTACTAATACCAACACACCATGATATTCATTTGTAACAATATGACAGATATCACATAAGAGAAATAACACAATTGCTTCAATAAATGTTTCCAAATCACTTCATATTAATCTGAAGACATTAACTGGCCAAACTGGCCAACTACTCACTCTCCCAATGTGTGAGAGCCAGATTTTTTCCCATTGTGGCTTACAGCAATAAACCATAAATAATAAGGCCTCTTAAGAACAGCATTCGTGATACAAGGGTAACTTAAACACAAACAAGAACAGGTGATGATTTGAAAAGGGAGGGATGCAGGTCAGTGATGTATAACGCTGGATGATAAACACTGATTTTTTCTGAAATTTTTTTCAATGTTTCAAGGTTCAATTATGTTTTCAAAAGTGATAGAAGCATCAAGGTATTACTATAATCTAACCCCATCCCACTTGGCCACATCTGAATCCATATTTGAATACAAACATGCTTAGGTAATACAATCTTTGTTGTACGATTGGGAAATGCAAAAATTGACAGTTATCTCAAAGATACCTTCCACAATCACATTTATCTAACCCTCATATGTGAAAAGTTCAGTTAAAGGTTTCTTCCCCATTTTTGTGTCATATACAAAAAATCCTACACAACAATTGGGATGCATTGTATTTCAACTAAATCACAAATAACATTCATGAAATACTGGCAAGCCTACCAATGATACAAGTTCAGTCTCTGTAATTAACACTGCTGACCGAGACAATTCACGAAACTGGGAAATTATATCACCTGGTGAATCTTCAGTACTACCCTCCAAGATAAGGTCTAAGAGAGATGACATACAATCCTGCAGGTACAAATAATAAGATTCATTACACATTTATTATACTAATTTTTAAAAAAAAGTTAAACCAAAAAATTAAATGATTTCAGAAAAATGTCTGAAATTTATGTGAGATGACAGAAAACAATATATCAAAACACATTTGGATTTTAATAAATATTTAAAGAGATGAGGTTAACTACTGTACACATTTTTTATGAACAAATGAACTTAGCAAAAATTTTATGAAACAAAGGTGAATTAAGTAAAACATATTCTTACCTGAGAGATTTCTAAACACTATAAATTTATACTGGTAATCATAATGTTAAATGTACCGATGAAGAGTTAGGTAGAACTCAGTCAATAAGGCAGGAAGTGGTAAATTATCTCATGCAAGAACTGTGGTAGTTGTTTTTATGGCATATTAGTATCTTATATGAATCTTAGTATTTTTATGGCACATTAGTATATTATCTGTAAGTGTATGTGCATGTGTACACTTTTACAGACAATACAAGTGTGAACAGCATGTTATGCAGACGAAAAATGTTTGGTTTTTAGGAGCATTAGCAACAAAGGCCATATTGCTCTGGGATATGCGGTGGTCATTCCCTGACCTTTCCGCATCCTCCGTATTTGGTGGGCACGGGCTCGAACCCCGGTATAATCAAGAAGCGTGTGCTATGCACTGCTGCTCCTTCCCACCTGGCTACAGAGGCGCCCTGGTGCATCGTTAAAGCCATTGTATATAAACCAATTGGACGTTATACATGCCTGTAATTATAATTACCGTATCTAAATGTGCAGAATTACATTTAGATAATTATAATTACAGGTAGGGCCTACAGAATTAAGATAGCCATTAAGGGCTAATCTGATCACCTGAACCGTAAGCACACTAATACCTATAGGCAAACACCATTTACCAAAAACATTCCACAATTAGTTGTACATTTAGATAATTATATATATATATCTGGTGTATCCAGATGCCTGATATGCCTTTCCATAGTGTCCTACAAATGCTCTATCGGATTGATATCAGGGAAGATATCAATATGCTGGAAGTTAGAACTGTGTTCCTCAAACCATTGTTGCACATCAAGTGTACAATGGCTCAGCGCATTGTCATCTTAGAAGACACCATTGCCATTCAGGAAAAAGTAAGTGCAACACAGCGGGGTGTACGCAATCAGCAAGCAGTTGACGATAGAGAAGACCACTGACACATTGTTCCACTTGCACCAGGGGTACAAGTTCCTGCCAGTGAAACATGCCCCACACCATACAACTGCCTCCACTGGCCTGTACTTTTGATACCACGCACGATGGATCAAGAGCCTCATGTTGTTGATGCGAAATCCATACATGACCATCCACGGTGTGGAGTAAATAACGTGACACATCCGACCAGCACACCTTCTTCCAGTTTTCTAACGTCTAACTTGCATGCTCTTTGCACCAGGCGACTCTTTTACGCCAATGAACCTTGGTTAGGAGAGGATGCATAGGGATCGTCTGCTGGTATAGCCCATACGTGTGACACATGGTCATGCCAGATATTGTTCCGGGTTGGCCCAAGTTGTATTGGGTAGTCAACTCTTCAACAGTGCTGCACCTGTTCGCCTGTACAAGTCGTTGGACCCAGTGCTCACCTCTAACATCAACCTTTCCAGTTTTGCCATCAGGTCATTGTTTGACCATTTTGACGACAGTCCTGGTACACTTTAACAATGGCAGCTCTCGGACACCCCACCAGTTCAGCCGTTTGGGAAATAATCGAGGCACCAGCTCATCCAGCTCCCACAATCTGTCCTTTATCAAAGTCCGATAAATCCTTCCTTTTACCCCTTACGCTCGGAATTTTGCTACCTACTGAGCCACTGACACCTTATCTATGCTACATAGGTCGATTAACTGTGCACTCTCGTACCTCACGTGGTCAATGGGTCACATTCAGTTTTCATAAAGGTAGTCTTAATTCAGTGATCACTCAGTGTATATATATTTTATTTTCCCACTATATATATGCAGTAGAACCCGGATAAGAAGTTTTCCAAGGGACTGGAAGTTTAGAACTTCTTACATGGGAAAACTTCTTAGAAGGGAAAGTGACCTAAGGGCATGAAATATTAACTACAGAAATAAAAATGAAAAGATACACATACATGAGGTAAAGATGATTTTTAAGTACAGGTCAACCATCACTAATCTGGCAGCACTGGGACCTGTAGGGTGCCGGATTAGTGAGTTTGCAGGATCACCGGTGGTTATTTTAGCACATACATTTTATCCAACAGCTAACCACCTGCTTCTACCTCTAACACGTTGACTGCCAAGCTAGTTTAAGGAAAAAATTCCGCAGGGCAAAAAAATATTTAGGAAATAATTTGATTAGTAATTCTAAAATAAATATTGTAATGTCAGTGTTGTCGTTTAAAATATAAAAAAAAAAGTATTTTTTTATGTCACATATATGTTTTATAACTAAAGTATGTTGGTTACTTTATTTCTTGAGAAGCCGTGTCGGCCACATATGTGCGACGATATTACGGCATACATATGATGGTCGTTTGTGATTAGTTTATTGCACCCGCGGAAAGTGCTGCAATAAAACTAATTGCAATAAAATAAACTCTCAAACGTCGCAATAAGTTTGTCAGTATTGTTAGAGATTTTGTAAAAACAAGTTTGTTAACGTGCTGTATTATCCATCGTATTGTGTTGTGTTTTTCCACAAGTTTGTATAAGTGTGTTGTAAAAAAAAAATCTAAAATGGAATGGCTAAAAGAAAATTACTAAGATAAGAGGAACTGAGAGAAATTGCTGGAATTTACAATTAAGCAGAGTTAAACTTCTCACAGACACACCTCTGTCGAGTTTTTTCAGAAGTTCAACTTTATCTGTTATGGACAATGTACGGTGTTTGCGCTTTACACAACAAGAAGCACTTCCTTTATGCATTGGAACCACGGCTGGGGCTAAATGCGAACAGGTTATAATAATAAATGCAGAAAAACAAGTGGGAATGGCTTGCCAGTGTTTATGAATTCGCGCCAACAGCTGATGCTGCAACCAACACCGGGAAATTTGAAATTACGTTGGCAGAAATTATGTCCGAATTAGCAGTGGAACCGGATTAGTGATGGTCGACCTGTACTATTTTAGAATTTATAAACATTTTACTCTGTTTATGGGAAACATTTTTGAACTGAAGATTTCTAGTTGCTTAACATTCTGTTATTGGTAAACTCATTACCAAGTTGGAAGAACGAGCTCCGTCACAATTACAATAAGACAGAGCAATAATCCACTAAGTAATTCAGAACTCTTCACAACTATCAGAACTTAACACTGTCTACGTACCCAATTATGGATATCAATGAAAACAATATTAACATTAATGTCCTTATTTATAGTCCAGCACGACCACTAGGTCAGCGGAGTTTACAATAAATCAATCAATACAAACATTAATCGTATTTAGCAGTCGCGGGCTCGAAATACAGTCCACTCAAAGAGCACGTGCTACGGCACACACGCTCCTGAACACTTGGCTACGTCAGGCTATGTGACTTCCATTATATCAAAATGTTTATAGTAAAAAGGTTTTAGCACTGAAAGCCTCAGACTATGGAAAATTCACTAATCCAACAAGTTAGTGCTTAGTGCCATTTTAGTTCGTAGTAAACTGCTGAAGTAAATGAAATGGCATCGTTTCTGTCATATCTCATAATGTGAATGCCTTCGCAACGTTGCCCTGATACTGAACTGCCTCGAATAAGCAACGCTTCGGCAATGGATTCTCAAATAGGCAACGCTTCACCAATGGATTCTCAGCAGATACTACCACCCCACAACCCCTGTGTGGTGATATCAGCCGAGAATAAGTAACATTAGTCTTCTCCAATGGCGAAGCATTGCTTATTGGAGAAACTCATTGTGAAGGCACTCACAATATGAAATATAACAAAAACAATGCCATTTCATCTACTTCGGTGGTTTACTATGAACTAAAATGATGCTTGGCACTAACTTGTTCGATTACCAAATGTTTATATTTTGTCAGGGGGAAATTTTCAAGTTAGGGTTAAAAATTAAGGCAGACTAGGACGGGGTTAATATTAAAAATAAATAATTTCTATATTTAAAAAACGTATTAAGTGGCAAAACATCATCATAATAATACGCTGTGTATTCTTTATCGCAAACTTTTTAAGCGGGAAAACTTTTTATCCGGGAAACTTCTTACACGGGAAAATAATACATTACAACATATAGAGATGAAATTGGGATTTAAGAAAACAAACCTAGTACAGGAGAAAACTTCTTTTATAATGTATATAAGTATGAAACGTATACATCACAGCCTACCGGACAGAGACCAAAAGGAAGGAATAAAATTCAAACATAAATAAAAATAAATATATAAATATAATAGAGTTAAAATGCTAAAATAATGCCAATTAAATCTTGTTAAAGGAAAAATTAATGAAAATTTAAATTCAAAAAGAATGAAAAATACAGTATGAAATTTTTTAAAAATAATTTAAAATAATGGAATAAAGTCAGGTTTATGCCAACTTACTGTGTGCTTATACCGGAATTGGCGAAATTATCTGTGTGGTGATTACAGAGCAACATCAGAGACCAAAGATGAAAGCTGAATCTTAAGTCTCTGATGTTGAACTAGCAAAATTTAGATATATAAAAACAAGTATATGCTTACCTTTTCAAATTTACCATATAAATCCATTAGTTTAGGATCAATTTCTTCCCATTTTGACATGGCCAATACTTGCAATATTTGTGCAACTTGCATCAAATTAAAACGAGCAATATAGCTGATGGGGACATCAGCAATTCCATATGGTTCAGGATTTACAACAGCAGGGCAGATAAAGAAGGCAAAAACTAGGTCAGCACACATTGCACCTACTTCTCTTACTTCTATTCTTTTAGCTTTCATCACTACATTATACATTTGCCTCACTAACCATGATAAACTTTGAGGAAAACAGTACAAATTGTTTCGGATACTTTCAATAAATCTATTCGTCAAATTCACTAATTTGCTAATTGTCCAGCCTCGATATTTCTGCAAGTTTGTGCTATATTCGGGGGTGCCTTCTTTACCAAAGTGCCGAAGTCTTTCTTCAGGGGGGAACCTGACTGCAGCTTTGCTGGGATCTATATCAAGAAATAAATCATCCTCTATTAACAAATGCATTATAGGTTCATGTAAGGCAGCAGTCAGAAAAAGTTTTGCACTGAAAAGTCCTTCACTAAATGTTTTATATACACGACTGAAAGCACAAGAACCATGTCTAAGGAGCCGCCGAGGATTGTCACTAGTTGCAAGCTGTAAAATCATAAGTTCTTTCAGAAGCCTCAAAACATACACCTCATCTTCTGGCATGATACTGTTTCCATAGATAGATGCCATAATGATGTGAACAACTGTATGCATAGATTCAATATTTATTTTCTCACTAGCAGCTAAACACATGGCTACAAGTTTTGGATCCTCCCGAAACTGCTGAAGAAATTCTGCATAGGCACAATCATGAACACCAAGATGTTTGTAGGAATCTATGAAATTAACTGTATCCAATGAGTTAGCTCTTTTGCAATAACTAGATGGATATGATCCAGAATGCGAAAGTATCAAGTTGTCAAGGTTCATTCGCTGTTGTTTGGCGATCCAAGAGAGGTGGTAGAGTCGCTCGACTGTTTTAATTACCTAATAAGGAAAAATAATTATAGTGATTATTACATAATAATGATAAAACATTTTAATTTAAATAATGTAATTTTTATATTGTTTATTATTACTAGTTTCCATACATAACAAGGGAAATCCATACAGCACTTTAAGCTTTTTATTTAAAGCTTAACTTTGATCAGCAGTGATAAATTTGATGAACTACTGAAAATGATACCTTTGACTATATAAAACGGGGATCTTGAGGAACTTTGAATGTTAATTCTTTACTGCTCATAAAAAACGTTATCACAGAAGATTGATACATATTTTTTTTAATAAGAAAGCATAACTTTTTAAAATATGCTTTCTTATTGCATGGTTTATAAATATATAAAATATAATATAACAAAAACAATATTGGTGCAAACATTTATAAACCATGCTTACAACCATAAACAGTATTGTATTCACTGCACCAACGAGCAGGAAAAATTTTATATGGTATTACATGCTCATACTTTTATATGGTATTACACACTCACAAGTAAAAAAAAGAGAGAGAGAAAAAGGAAGAACTAAAACCAACAGTTGGCTTGAAATTTTTGCTTTCAACCAGTCCAAAAACTGCTTGTTTTTAGTAATATTTCATGGAATATGGTTCTTGCAAATATTTTACACGTCTAAAAAAAAGTACTTATGTACTTTTAAGTAGGAAAAGCAGAAATAATCACAAATGACAGAAGCCAGAAAAGTGTTTTCTGGCAAAAAAAAAAAAAAAAACATACAGAATTCCACTTAGCTTCTTGTCAACAATAAATTACAAAAACAGAGTTCAAGATTTTCCTCAACTAGCCCCAAATCTAAACAAGCTGCAAAGAGAAAAAAGATTCATCATACCTATCCTTTGTTGAAGAGGTTCTTTTACACTGGTTTCAGCAGCTAGAAAGAAAAATCTTTCACATGAGTGTACCAATTCTATAAACCAAACCTCATTACCTTGATCAGCCTTACAACATGAGAACTCTGAACCAGGAGCTGGCTAGCTGTGACAATTTAAAGACTGAAACAATATACTCTGTAAAACTATGAATGGTAAATAAGATGGAGCAAATGCAACTGCTGTCAGTGAGTGAATTTCAAACTGTGATTGCATCATAAGTAGTTATCCTTTATGGTACATGAAATAAGACTTTTATGCTAATGAAATAAGACTTTTATATGATAGTTCCAAAATTTGTATTTCTGAGGTGACAAATGAGCTTTTGACAGGTAACCTCCACAGAGTGATAGCCACCAGCATTAAGATAAAATGTGAATGCATGGCTTCTGGATTGGTCTAGAATGGGCAGAATGCTTGCCTAAAAAATAAAGTTCATGTATTGAAATCCTGCCCAAAGTATGTTTAATATGAGAGTTAAATGGTGCAATATGATTTCAGAAAGTGGATCACCTTAAAAACTAAATTGTTGTTGTTATTTTGTTTTTAGGAGCATTAGCAACTAAGGCCATATTGTTCCGGGGATATGCGGTGGTCATTCCCTGACCTTTCCACATCATCCGTATTTGGTGGTCACGGGCTCAAACCCCGGTCTAATCAAGAAGCGTGTGCTACACACACTGCTGCTCCTGCACACCTGGCTACAGAGGCGCCTAAAAACTAAATAAATGTTATTGTACTAGTAAGTACTACACTGTGAATTAGCACTGAATGCTCAAAAATGAATGATTTTATAAGCTGCAAATACACAGTAACAATGAAATAGAGAAAATTATTTATTTTTTTTTTTCAGGAAACATGTAAAACAGAAAGAAATTGGTGGAAATTAATAATGAAACACAAATCTGACACCTATGGTGCTTTACTGGCCAAGCTATTCCCTCTGCCCTTGTACACTGAAAGGACAGAATTCAAGGGACACCTGGTTCCTGGGCAATGCAATGCTGTCACCCCACTCACTAGTGGGCAAACCCACCACTTAGCAGATATATAGGTACACTGCATTCACGTAGACGGTAATTCTATGTCAGTATGGATAAACGGTGTGAGTTAACAGACTTTAAAAGAGGGATGATAGTGGGTGCCCAATACATGGGTCACTCTATCGTGGAGATGGTTGAGAAATTGCACCATCCCAGTTCGACAGTATCATGAGTGTATCGGGAATACACCATTTCTGGAATAACATCTCATCATGGATGGCGCTGTGGAGATAGAAAGGTGGTCGATAAATGTGGCCATTGACGTCTATCTCGCTTTGTTTCAGCCAACCAGAGAGCGACAGTGGCACAAATCACCACCAACTTCAACGAGGGAGGTGCCAGAAATGTCATGAACAAGACCATCAGGCGATCATTAGTTGCAATAGGTTATGGGAGCCGCCGACCCACCAGAGTCCCATTGCTAACACCGCGACACAAGACTCTACGTCTCAACTGGGCAAAAGAACATCGGCACTGAACTTTTGATGATTGGAGGTGGGTCTCCTGGTCTGATGAGTCCTGTTTCCAGTTATTTCGAGCAGTCGGGAGGTACCATTGTCGGGAGGTAACTTGCCACCATTGTTATATGATACAATGTTATACCCCGAACTAGATAGCCATTTTGTTTGTTTGTTTAAGGGCTTTACGGCGAAAGGACAGCAAAGGCCATAATGCACCTAACTATGGTGATATTAAGATACATAGTTCTATCTGTATAGATGTTATTCAAATTTATATCGTGTTGTATAGTTTTATCTGTTTGAGGAAATCAAAAATTTTGGTCACATGTGGTGTGTCTGCTAGTAGGTCAGAACTGCTGAGAGAGGTGTTCGTCGTGGGAAATGAGATAAACATAGCTTGTCGCTCAGTACTGTACTTGGGACAATCAATAAGTAGATGATGGACAGTGAGCTGAGTGTTGCAGTTTGTACACAATGGTGGGTCAGTGGCTGCAAGCAAATAAAGATGTGTTAGGTGCGTGTGGCCTATCCTTAATCGGGCTAGTACGACTTCTTCATGTCAGTTCTCACGTATACCAGATCTCCATGGTTTTAGATCTTTTTTTATGCCAAAAAGCTTATTGTTGACTTGATTCTGCCAGATATGTTGCCATTTTTCATTTATTTAAAATGTACTTATAGTCAGATGCAGGTGTAGTGAAGGATTGGTCTATAGGATCGGTAGCAGTTTTGGCAGCTAGGTTGGACTGTTCATTTCCAGAAATTCAAGCGTGACGAGGGATCCAACATAACAGAGCTTGTTGTTTATTCTGGTTTAATTTAGTCAGGGTATTCCAGATCTGTCTAAGTAAGGGGTTATCATTTTTTGTATTGCGTTGTATAGCTTGGATAGCACTAATGGAGTCGGTATAAATAACACTGTGCAGTCTAGTTCTTGAGAGTGTGTAGTTTAAGGCCATGTGGAGAGCACAGAGTTCTGCAGTATAGCTGCTACATTCAGTGGGGAGTTTTCTGGACATAGCAATGTTAGGAAATACTGCTGCTGCACCAACATGATTGTCTGTTTTAGACCCGTCTGTGTAAATTGGTGTGTACTGGCCGTGCTGGGTTCTCAATGCGGCATACATTTGCAGTATGTTCTGTTGAGATAAGGTGTGTTTTCCCCAGGCTGTCAATGAAAAGTCACAGGGTGGTATATAATATGTCCAAGGTGGGACTGTATGAGGGGCAGAGGGCTGTATCTTACTAAAGTCAATTTGCCAATCGGCCTGCAATGAGCAAAGACGTATCCCGGTTGGTGGATTTATTGATGGATACGCTTGGTATAGGTTTACCCATTTAGGAGAGAAAAGTCCGTTCCAAGTGGAATGGTTTGGATACCCTGAACTAGATAGCGTTAGCTTAGTATAGTATATTATATAATACTGTCAATTAATCAGTAAAATCTATTAATCTTGTTAAACTTCATTGTCAATTAAATTGTACTTTTTAACTAAATACATATAATGACTTAGATTTTACAAACGTAACATAATTAATTAATACATAACTTGATACGAAAGTTATATAAACGGAACTCTTAGATAATACTCGATACTGAAAAATATATATAGATATATATAGTGTTATAACTGTGTCGGGATACAAGTTTAGGGTTATAATTTTGTACTGAAATTGAAATTTTATCGAAATTAAATCGAAATCATGACTCAGACCAGAGAAGAAAAGCAAAAGGCTCAAGCTAATGGGAGTGCTGTGGCTCAGGGGAGAACTGAGGAGAGCAGTTGCCCTATGAATCACAGCCTTTTAAAATGAACTGTTTGCTTGATATTTGTGGAGCAATCGGGTACGGGACATATTGCCATGGGGATGTCTTTGTGGGTGCGCGATGTAAGGAGTGTAAGGAAATCAGACGACAACTCAGCGTTGTTATGGGCCTATATGAGAGCTTGAATGACAGGGTGATGCCCTCGAAGGACCTAAATTTAGGGGCCCATTAAGCTCTCAGCTGCCAACATCAATGCCAGAGCTTGCACTTGATCATCACCCAACAGAGCGGCAACCCTCAAGGCAGAATGCACTAGTCCCACAGGAAATAGTAGTTGTTCGTGACTCTATTGTCAGGGAAACGGGGAACATGGTATGTAAAAAGGATAAGTGGAACACGACTAGGGTATGTCTGCCAGGGGCAAAGGTTGATGATGTTGTAGAGCGAATATCATCTTTTAAGGGCACAAAAGATGATATTGTTGAACACATTGGCACTAATGATATTAAGAGTAGGAGACCAGCAGAATTACTTAACAAGTACAGGTCACTGTTGAAAAAAAGCCGTGAATTAGGGTTGAATTTGAAAGTGTCTGCAATTCTGCCCATACATGATAGGAGGGAGTTTATGACAAGAGCCTTGTCGATCAATTTGTCCCTAGAAAGATTGTGCAAGGTTCAAGGGGTAGAATTTTTTTCAGCCTGGACTGTACTTGTTAACAGGAGAGATTGCTTCTACAGGGATGGGATACACTTAAATAGAAAGGGTGCAAGAATATTTGCTGATGCTATCGAGATAGTGTTAGGTGGGTCGGAAAACTGCTAGCTTGGGGGAATACAAGGACTAATATATTAACAGTAGCCACTGGCAGAGTTGAAAGTGATTCTTGCACTGCTTCTATTGGAATGAGCAGCAGCCTGGAAAACAAGATGCAGGGTACTTCAGAGACCGCTGGAAGAGTCATTGCGGTACAAGTAAACACATGGGTTGTGTTAGGGTAGTTAAGAATAGGAACAGGTGCATGTATATTTGCGTGTACACCAATGCTAGGAGTTTAGTAAATAAATTTGATCAATTTGAGGTATTGCTCAAAACATCAAAGGCAGAGATTGTTGGGATATCAGAGACATTGTGTCACACAGATATAAGGAATACAGAACTGGAATTTGGTGAGTTCAATGTGTACAGAAAAGATAGACAGGATAGGAAGGGAGGAGGGGTTATGCTATTAGTTAAGAAACACAAAATCCAAGGAAGTGAAGCTAGTCGACATTGCTGGACAGTGCAGTGTCGAGTCAGTTTGGTGTGACATAAGCATTGGGAGATCAAAATTGAGAATAGGAGTGTGCTATAGGCCTAATGACTCTGATGAGTATAATAAGAAACTGTACAGGGAAATAGAGTGGGCCAGTAAATCACAGTCTTATAATGGAGGATTTTAATTTCCCAGATATTGACTGGAATTTGTGGGGTGGTCATTCACACACTAGAAGGGTTTTGTGGATTTATTGGATGATTGTTTTCTACATCAGCATTTTCGGGAGGCAACTAGAGGGAGTAATACTCTTGATCTGATTATCAGTAGTGATTCTTCATGCATTAAGAATCTGCAGATAAAGGAACCACTAGGTGGCAGTAATCACAGTGTGCTGAAGTGGGTTTTACTCAAAGAGGTAACTACAATCAGGGGTAAAGGGAAGGGATTTTGCTTTCGTAAAGGTGACTATGATGGTCTGAGACAGTATTAAATTCTATACAGTGGGACCAACTGATGATGTTACCAACAGCAAATTCAAAATGGGAAGCATTCAAAGAATTTATCTTGGAAGCTACTACGCTTTACATACCAACTAAGAAATATTGTTCAAGGTTTAGGCCTAAATGGATGTCAGATGAACTAATGAGACCTATGGCAGAGAAGAAAAATGCATGGGATACATATAAATTAATGGATAACATGGAAGCCTATGATAGATATAAGCTCGTCTGTAACCAAGTCACAAAGGAGATTAGACAGGGAAAGGCAGATTATGAGAAATTCTTGGCAAAGGATGCAAAGAAAAACAGAAAAGAGTTCTTTACCTATGTAAACTCTAGAAGGAAAGGGATGAATCAGATTTGTCCACTGGATATTGATGGTTCAACTGTTGATGATCCTGCCCAGGTAGCTAACAAACTAAACGAGTATTTTGCATCTACATTCACACATGAGGAGTTATTCAGGAAGGGGAAAGCCAGAGGTGAAGTAAACTCTGGCAGTGAGCTAGGCAGACTACGAAAAATCCTTGGCAAAGGATGCAAAGAAAAACAGAAAAGAGTTCTTTATCTATTTAAACTCAAGAAGGAAAGGGATGAATCAGATTGGTCCACTGGATATTGATGGTTCAACAGTTGAGGATCCTGCTCAGGTGGCTAACAATCTAAACGAGTATTTTGCATTTACATTCACGCATGAGGAGTTATTCAGGAAGGAGAATGATGTAGGTAAAGTAAACATTGGCAGTAAGCTGGATGATTTTGTAATAACTGAGAGGAAAGTGGAGGAGAGATTGTTGAGGATAAACATAAAAAAAGGCACCTGGGGTGGATGGGATCTATCCAGTTATATTAAAGGAGGCAGCAAAGGAAGTAAGCAAACCCCTAGCCATAATTATGAGAGCTTCTTTGGACTCAGGGGAGGTACCCATAGACTGGAGATGTGCAAATGTAACCCCAATTCACAAAGGAGGATCAAAGGCTGACACAAGTAATTATAGACCTGTTAGTTTAACTTCTGTTCCAGGTAAATTAATGGAGGCACTGGTTAAAGAAGCACTGCAGGATCATCTAGACAAGAATTCAGTTATAGCTCAGACGCAGCATCGTTTTGTTAAGGGCAGGTCTTGCCTGACCAATTTGATTGGATACTATGATGTAGTCACAAAAGAACTGGATGCAGGGAATAACTTTGATATTATATATTTGGATCTTAGAAAGGCTTTTGATACTGTTGCACATGGAAGACTGCTGCACAAATTGGAGCAGTGTGGCATTGGAGGCAAATTGCTGCTATGGATAAGGGGATGGTTGAGTGGCAGAAGACAGAGTGGTAATCAATGGACACTGCTCAACGTGGACTAATGTTATTAGTGGAGTTCCTCAGGGTTCAGTGTTGGGTCCGTTGTTGTTTTCGGTGTTTATGAATGATATTGATGATGGGATATCAAGTTTAATGTCCAAGTTTGCAGATGATACAAAGGTTGGCAGGGTTGTTAAGGACACCACTGACGCTATGCTGCTGCAACAGGATCTGGAAAGGTTGAACAGATGGGCTGAGAGTTGGCAAATGAAGTTTAACATTGACAAATGTAAAGTACTACATATGGGAAACAGTTACCCCAGAGCAACGTATCAACTCTGCGGTACTACACTGTCAGTGGTGGAGAATGAAAAGGACTTGTGGGTAATTGTGCAGGCAGATATGGAGTTCTCTGAGCAGTGCAGACAAGCTGCAAGAGTAGCTCATGGTGTCTTATCAATGATATACAGGAATTTTTCTAGCAGGGATAAGGAGGTGATTATTCCCTTGTATAATGCAATGGTTAGGCCACATCTTGAGTACTGTATACAGGTCTGGAGGCCTCATTTCAAGAAGGATGTAGAGCTGCTGGAACGGGTACAGAGAAGGGCAACAAGATTAGTGAATGGAACAAAGGGTTGCTCTTACGAAGAAAGGCTTTAAGTTTTGCAAATTACAGAGTCTGGAGACTAGGCACCGGCGAGGTGATCTGATAGAGGTGTATAAGGCTTTGAATGGTTTGAGCATGCTCAATGCCAATGGGATTCTTCATTTTGCTCAGAATAATCAGCTCAGAGGGCATAAATTCAAATTGAGGAAGGACGGATGTCGGATAGATGTGCGGAAATTTGCCTTTGGCCAGCGGGTGGTTGGTTGGTGGAACCGACTTCCATCACTTGTTGTTGAAGTTGATAGCCTAAACAAATTTAAGGCTCAACTGGACAGGTATTTCGAGCGAACGGAGGGGTGAAATGGGAGTGGTGTGTTTTTTTTTTTTCTTTTGGCTGATGCTGAATAAGCTAGCTTTCTTGCATCATATGCCTCTACTAATGCTAATGATTTTGTAATAACTGAGAGGAAAGTTGAGGAGAAATTGTTGAGGATAACCATAAAAAAAGCACCGGGGGGTGGATGGAATCTATTCAGTTATATTAAAGGAGGCAGCAAAGGAAGTAAGCAAACCCCTCACCATAATTATGAGAGCTTCTTTTGACTCAGGGGAGGTACCCATAGACTGGAGATGTGCAAATGTGACCCCAATTCACAAAGGAGGATCAAAGGCTGACACAAGTAATTATAGACCTGTGAGTTTAACTTCTGTTCCAGGAAAATTAATGGAGGCACTGGTTAAAGAAGCACTGCAGGATCATCTAGACAAGACTTCAGTTATAGCTGGGACACAGCATGGTTTAGTTAAAGGAAAGTCTTGCATGACCAATTTGATTGGATACTATGATGTAGTCACAAAAGAACTGGATGCAGGGAATAACTTTGATATTATATATTTGGATCTTAGAAAGGCTTTTGATTCTGTTGCACATGGAAGACTGCTGCACAAATTGGAGCATTGTAGCATTGGAGGCAAATTTGATAACTTGATGGTTGAGGGGGAGAAGACAGAGTGGTAATCAATAGACTGCTCATCGTGGACTAATGTTATTAGTGGAGTCCCTCAGGGTTCAGTGTTGGGTCCATTGTTGTTTTCTGTATTTATAAATGATACTGATGATGGTATATCGAGCTTAATGTCCAAGTTTGCAGATGATACAAAGGTTGGCAGGGTTGTTAAGGACACTACTGACAGTATGCTGCTGCAAAAGGATCTGGAAAGGTTGAGCAGATAGGCTGAGAGGTGGCAAATGAAGTTTAACATTGACAAACGTAAAGTACTACATATGGGAAACAGTAACCCCAGAGTGACGTATCAACTCTGTGGTACTACACTGACAGTAGTAGAGAATGAAAGGGACTTGGGGGTGATTGTGCAGGCAGATATGAAGTTTTCTGAGCAGTGCAGACAGGCTGCAAGAGTAGCTCATTGTGTTTTGTCAATGATATACAGAAATTTTTCTAGCAAGGAAAAGGAGGTGATTATTCTCTTTCTTAGGCAATGGTCAGGCCATGCCTTGAGTACTGTATACAGGTCTGGAGGACTCATTTCAAAAAGGATGTAGAGCTACTGGAATGAGTACAGAGAAGGGCAACGAGATTAGTGAATGGAACAACGGGTTGCTCTTACGAAGAAAGGCTTAAGTTTTGCAAAATTACAGTGTCTGGTGACTAGGCACCAGCGAGGTGATCTGATAGAGGTGTATAAAGACTTGAATGGTTTGAGCATGCTCAATGCTGATGGGATTCTTCCTCTTGCTCAGAATAATCACCTGAGAGAGGGCATAGATTCAAATTTAGGAAAGACAGATGTAGAATAGATGTGCAGAAATTTGCCTTTAGCCAGCAGGTAGATGGTTGGTGGAACAGACTTCCATCCCTTGTTGTGGAAGTTGATAGCCTAAATAAATTTAAGGATCAGTGGACAGGTATTTCAAACAAACGGTGAAATGGGAGTGGATTTTTTTTTTTTTTTGGCTCATGCTGCATAAGCTTGCTTTCTTGCATCATATGCCTCTACTAATGCTAATGGTCTAGTTTATGTATCCATCCTTGCAGACCATCTGCATCCCTTCACGGTTATCGTGCACCCACAGGGCAATGGACTCTTCCGGCAGGACAATGCACCTCCCCAGAGAGCCATAGTGACAAAAGCATGGTTTGAAAAGCATCCTGCAGATTTTACCCCTATGGAATAGTCTCCCCGTTCACTTGACATGAACCTCGTGGAGCATCTTTGGGATGCTGTGGAAAGGTCTGTTCGAACTTTGGATCCTCCACCCAGAAATGTGACAAAATTATGGACAGTGGTGCAGCAAGCATGGATGGAAATACCTGTGGAAAGCTTTTGTGAACTAGAGGACTCAATGCCTTGCCGTGTGACTGCCCTTATCTGAGAATAAGGTGGGCCTACCCGTTACTATGTAAGTATCCCATGATTTCTGTCACTGAGTGTACAGTCAACTATCCTTGGAGAAATATTAAAGAAGAGCAAGACAGCTCATGGTGTTCAGCTAGCAATATATAGGAATTTTGAAATTAAGAACAAGAAGGTGATTATTCTATAGTGTGAGGAAACAGTTAGGCCACATCTTGGGTACTGCGTACAGGATTGGAAACCCCATGTTAAGGAGGTGCATCTGTTGGAACAGGCACAAAGAAGAGCAACACGACTAATGAAGGGCACAAATGAGTACTCTTATATGAATGACTTCAGTTCTGAAAACTGCAGTGCTTGGAAACTAGCACCTGCAAGGAGACCTGATTGAAGTTTTGAAGTTTCAAGCCTTAAATGGATCATGTAAAATAATGCTGATGGCATCCTTACTATTTCTCAGATAACATGCATAAGAGGACATAAATCAAAAAAGGACAGACATGTAAAAATTTGCTTTCAGCCAGAGAGTAACTGATTGTTGGAAAAACTTTCATCTGGTGTTGCGGAGTAGGTAGTTTGAATAAATTATAAATTAAAAGAAATAGACAAATGATTAGAGAGGATGGATATATGAGGTGGGTAGTTATATATATTTTTTTCTATTTTTCTGAGTTGTGCTAATAAGCTTGCTTCCTTGCATCACCTCCACTACTAATATTAGTCTAATTCTGAATTTTTGAATGGCAATTTTTTACCAAAGGCAGGTAATATAGCACCTACTTCTAAATATGGGCAAAGGCACACAAATGAAGACTGCCATGAAGGTGGCCACTTGAGTTTGTAGATTGCATGAAATTGTGTCAAAATAGCTATAGCATTAATAGAGGCATATGATGCAAGAAAGTAAGCTTATATAGCATCAACCAAAAAATAAGACTGAACTTTTAGGCTCAAGACTGCAAACAGTGAAATCATAGTGCTTAATGTTAAAGTGTCTGTATAACAGTGCTGCCTAAAGGATTTAACCCAGTTTTTAAAAATGGATTGGTTGGTTGATTGAATTTTTATACATTGGCAGCTTAGATTAAAATGGAAAATAACCTTCTTGCCTGCACTGACATCAATGGTTTAATGGACTCACTTAATACTGACCACAACCCTCATCAGGACTGGAGACTCTTCAAAAATTCTTCTAAATTGAGTTTAAAAGCAGTGCTACTACATAATGGCAATGAACTATCATCATTTCCAATAGGACATGCAGTTCATATGAAAGAATCATATAACATGAAGTTTCTTATCGAATCCATCAACTACAAGGAGTACCAATGGCAGATTTGCAGTGGTTTGAAAGTGCCATTTTGTGAGAAATATTCTGTTGTCATACTATAAATTAGGCTGCAATCTCATTAAGGATACATTTTCTTCACTCCCATTTGGATTTTTTTTTTCTGGACAACTATGGCGTATTAAGTGAGGAGCATGGTAAGAGATGCCATCAGGACATCCCATCAACGGCAAAGCAATACCAAGGGAAACAGAAATCTGCAATGCTAGCTGATTATTGCTGGACTGTGACAAAAGGTGGCCCATATGTGGGATACAAATGACAGGTGAAGAAGAAAAGAAATGTAAAATGTGAATCAAGTGATTTTATGTATTTTGCTGATAAATGTGATTTTTTTTTTTTTTTAAATAAAAATGTATCAGTTCTTATTTTTTTAACCTGTTTTGTAAACTTTTTTTACAATATAAGATATACAGTCCATTCCGGTTATTTGGGACACATCGGGACTAATGTACTTTGGCCCAATTAAGCGGCTGCCCCAATTATCCGAAGTTTCACGTAAATAGTTAAAAATACAATGTACCCCCCCTTTAAAATTGGTTCACTGTACAATCAAATCACGTTACGACGAACTCAACATAGTAAACTACCATTCACTATACGATGTGCAGTAAGCACCGGTCATTGTGATTACATATGTGAACTGAATTTTAATTCTATTAAACAGCGATTCTAATTAGCGAAAATAGGAGGAATGTTATCCACAGGCTATAAAAGCAAAGATATATTAAGCACAAATTTGCCCTTTATTACCTTACCAATTAAAAAATTAAATGATACGTGAAAATCGGAAGAATATACGTGATAATCGGAATAATTAATACGTACTGTAATATGTACATACTAACTAGTTCACATTTCTGTTCACTGACATTTGTAGGTGGGGGTTAAAATTTAAAACAGTAAAAAGATAAGCAATCAATAACAAAGAACACGACACACATAAATTGCAAATAACACGATATGCGCAAGTGAGAACGGAGTAACGAGTTACAAAGCTTTAAAAACAGGAATGAGGAGAAGATCGGAAAATTAATTTTTTTATATGATTGAAGATTTCATGGAAGTGTAAACACATTTCACCATAATAACCCACAGAATTCCAGCTGCTGGTATTATCACAAATTCAGTAAGATCGAGTTTACTGTCCGTTTATGATAGATTTCACTAACAGAAAAGCCCAATAAACAGGTGACTGCTAATTGTTTTTATTGTTTTATGGTTGTGACCTCCAGAATTTCAACCAACCCAACCTAACTCCAGAATTTCAACCTAACCGTCAGAGACAATCATAGGGTAATCTCCAGTGCTGTAGTCTCCTGCCCCGATTAAATGGCATGCTGTCCCAATAAACTGAAGTAAACCCTGGCTATTTTCTCGATTGGTTTCTGTTTTTTAAGATTTGCTCCAAATAAACGGTTGCTCCGATTAACGGGTGGCCCAAATAACCAGAATCCACTGTATTAAAACAATACGGTGGATGTTCTTTATTTATCCTATTTCAGGCCTACGTAGCATATTTTATATAAGACATAGCAGGTATTTTCAAAACTTGAGCAAAATAATTTTTTTAATGCTGATTTGTAAAAGTACTTTCATAAAAAAAAAAAAAAAAAAAAAAATCGAAAATTTGTTGACCGGTATAATTTTGGAAAGATATCTCAAAATGAAAACTACCATCAAATTATAACAAAATAAAACATTTTGCTGGAAACAGAATTTGCATAATGAACAAATTACAACATTCATCTATTCAACTTTTAGTAACTGCATATAATATAACCAATTGAAATTACTAACAAATATTAAAAAATTTACCTTCTCATTCAAATTTTGCAAATGTTGCCTTTCTGATGTGACAAACAGATACTCTTGTCTAAGATGTCGAGCAAGTTCCAAGAGATCTGTCCTCGAGCCCATAGCTATCTTCTTGTGTCTCATCCCCTTCAAAATGTCTATTGCAGAATTTTTAAAATTTGCTGTTTAATAAATATACAAAATTTAATTTCAAACAATTGCTACATTATGCAAAAGAAAAATATTTTCATTACATGTCAAATTTTCCAAACTATAAATTATTTTTAAAAATAAATTTTTTGCTTTCCATTCTGATATAGTTGTTAAGGGGAATAACAATTGATGTAGGTTTTAATCAAATTAGGAAGAGGCATTTTATACATTCTACAAACTTCACTTTTGAATGCAGAAAAACTTACATTAAAAATATAAAAAAATGTAAGAATTCATAAGCATATACCATGATGTATTGCCTATGAATTCTCACACTACTTGAGTGATTGCTGAAAATAAACTATGTACAGAATTTACAAATTAATTATAAAGTTCATTTTTAATTTATTTGTAAATATAATAGCACTTAATACTGTACAGATACATTCTCAATGTTTAAATGCAGACAAAAGGAATGAATAGATTCCTAGAGTCCTGTTCTATGGTGCCTTCTGAGTGGATGTTTGATACAGTGCAAGTTCACTAGATTTCACCTCCTCTGTAAAGCCTGCAAGTAACAGGGTTACTTGCAGGCTTGTAAGGCTGGTTGATTTTCTAGGGAGCTGTGTATCATTGGAAGGTCAAACTCAGTTACTATCATGTGGTTGTGAGCCATTAGGGTGTTAACATTCTATGGCTATTTGTCACTGGCAGATCACCATTATCTGATGTTGTCTGTAGAGATGGAAAGTTTTATTTGAATGCTCAAGGGATCAAGTTGGAGGGGTTGCAGTGCTGTTCCTGTTGAAATTTCTAGATAGGCTTGCTTGTTGTAGCTATGCTATGCCTCGAAGAAATCCGAAGAAAAGAAAACCTGGTGCTTCTCCATGATTCTATGGAAGAATGTGTCACTCCTTACTATTTTCCCTAGTCTGGTAATGATATGGTTTACTGAATTCATAACAGTGAATTCAGTAAACCATATCACAGATCTCTTAGGGAAAGGAAGTGCTGGAGCTGTCAGGATTTGCTGCTTCCTCTTAACCATACAGAACACCTCTGGGATTTCAGATCATGATGTTTTCTCTTCAATTTCAGGATGGGCAAGTGAATGAGAAGAAAGGAACACCTCAGTGGTACCCCTCTTACCTTTCTCTGGAGAAGAGGGGGGAAGGGACACAGAATGCAACAATAGTGGGTTAACATTTTCAAAGCAAACAAGGCCGCACAAACAATCATGGGCTAATTTTTAATAAGGATCTAAACTGTTACATGGAATGCTGAGTGGGGTGGGGATTTTATTAATAATATATTTCAGGAGTATCTTGCTCTCTTTTTCTGAGGCTAGAGAAATCTAGAGCAGTGTTTCTCAACTATGGAACATCACAAATTATTCCCAATTTATAATCTTATTTAGCTCATTTTCTGCATGTGTGCACGCATGCCTGTATATAAATATTACATTAGCATACAACAATCCAGAAAATGAATTAAATAAGATTTCACTCATATTTACAGAGACAATACTTGTATAAAATTTATGCAAAAATTATTCCTCAGCACAGAATCCCAAGTGATGAGTACCTGCAAAGCACCAATTCAGAAACACTAATCTAGGGGGAAGGCATACTGGTTGAAACTGCTGAAGTCCTCTGACTGGTGAAATTATTCAGACATCTGATTTTGTAATGCTGAAGAGTAACCTGATGCTGTTGTGACCTGAACAAAAGTTTTTCCCAAGATGCTTGCCAGAAGTAAGGTGGCAGGAAGTTATTTCCCATTCAAAGAGATTGTAAAAAACCTACAGAAAGCAGTAACTTTCTCCTATCAATCTGGAGTCAGTATTTTCATGTTAGAAACAAAACAAGTTCAGGATTCCTCTTTGGCTTGCCTTCAAACCAGATATGCATTTGCTCTTAACCTCTTGTAGTTAAAATTAACTTGATGAGTTGGAATTCGGCAAACCAAATTCCAGGATTCATTTTTAGTACTTTCATTCCACAAATAATCAAGAATGCTTCCAGGGATCTGATATTGGGATTGGAAGTTTGATCACATTAAAGAGATGTAATGTAATCCATAACACTGCTATGTGCTACAGCTATATGATTTTCTCATCTGGATTAAACAGCCAACTGAAACTTAGCCCAATTAACCTGAGAAAATTTCCATTTACAGGAAATAGAAATTTTCTCAGGCTAATTGGGCTAAGTTTCAGTTGGCTATTGGTCATTAGTAGGTCACACATGATTGAGAGGTGATGACTGCCCACATAATCACTGACAACAGACCACTCTATGATCAGAAATAGCACGGAGGTGGTTGTTGAGGTTTTTCCTATTGGCAACTGTATACATACGCACCAGTATTAAGTATGGCAATGCTGTTGTTATCTGATTTTTAGGAGCATTAGCAACTAAGGCCATATTGCTCCGGGGATATGCGGTGATCATTCCTTGACCTTTCCACATCCTCCGTATTTGGTGGTCACAGGCTCGAACCCCGGTCTAATCAAGAAGCATGTGCTACGCACTGCTGCTCCTGCCCACCTGGAAAACAGGAGGCGCCATATATGGCAATGCTTTCAATCAATCAGCTCCATATGTATAATTCGGGGGATATCCATAGGGAAAACTGCTCATTAAAATTGCCTAATAGACAGAGAGGTGATTATAGCTGTATTTAAAAAGAGCTTCTCAAGATCTTTGTGAGAGTAGGTATGATTTATGGCAGATAGACTGAAACATGTGTCAATGCATTCTGCAATAAGGTGTAGAGAAACAGCTTCCATCAGGGTCTAAAGAGAGATCTGTTTGGATGGGATCTATGAAATGAAACAAGATGGCTATATCAGCATAAGCAGCATCTATTGTATTATGATCTTATTGGCAGAGAGTTATTCTTTACTGAGGGGAAAATTTTATATGTTAATTTTATATTTTAATTCCTTCATATTTTATATCCTTCATATGCCTTGTGAAAATTAGTCTACAGAAGTTCAAGTCTAATGTCAACAAATATCTTCTCTCGTCTTCTCAACCTCCAAGCCAAGCATGGTACTAAGTACTATAGGTTCTAATACCTCTCGTGTTTGGGGTTTCATAAAAAAAAAAAAAAAAGCTGAAAAGTAGCAATTGATTAGATCCTGAATGTTGTCAATGTTGCATTTCAACCTTTGCAATTTCATTACCTTATTTAATTTTGCTGATTAAGATACGGATCTGACAGTTTTTTGAGGTTGCCTGGTTTATAGCATTCAGATTTCAGCTTGTCTTTTTTTTTTTTTTTTTTAGGAAGACATGTTGACCAGTCTCCATATCATCTTTTATATATATATATATATCTGTAAAATGAGATCTTGTTTGGTCATTTATGTCAATGGATATATCCTGAACATTACTTGTTAAATGTAAACTAAGATATGTGATAGCAATAGCTGGAGGGTAAAAATGTAGCTTATTTTCAGAGGAAATACTACTTGCCTGGTCTAATTCTGAACAATCTGAACCCAGTCAGAGATTAATATATATGGACATTGCCTGTGACCAAGTAAGGATAATGCAATACACCGCAAATGGGTGGCAGAGTGTTGCTAGCATCAGGACCATGCAGTAGATTTTCTCAGTATGATGCAAGTCTTCGAAATGCCACCCCTTAAATGCTTTTTCTTTAAAATAACCTTCAATTGTGATTTTAAAAAAAAAACTGCACAAAATGTACGAATACTATTTTTATTTTGAAAATATAAACTACTTTAAAATAATGATATCAACTACAACAATCTACTACAGTTTTACCCTTCCAACTTTAACTTTAGCAAATTCGTTAATTAGGGATTTCTTTAATTAGATTTCTTTTTTAATTCGTTAATTAGATTTCTAAGTTTTGTTTGGCTTATTGAACTTCTTAAGTAGTGTTTTTTTAATTTTAATTTGGAAAAACTTCTTTCCCCACTAGCTACAGAGACAGGGAGTGTTAATAAAATTCTCAGAGCTACAACAGTATTTGGATACAAAGTAATTAAGTTATTTTGGCACAAATAATTTAAAACATCCAAAGGTTTCATAGAATATGGTAGCATTCAGGATACATCACGTAATTCTTCTTGAAGATCATTTGCATTTATATCTGATTCATTTTCGACCGAAAGTATTGACTGGAGACTGGTACAATATTTTCTAGCGTTTTGTCATCTATATCCTTGAGTTTTAAAATGTCATATAAAAACTGAAAATTTTTGCTATGGGTTTCCAGAAGCGTGAATCGTTCATTCAGAGAATTAAGGGTAATGTCCAGAATATAATTGAAAAAGTTTATTTTAAATTTATTCTCCTCTGTTAAGGGTTCATCGACAGCTTCTTCATAGTCAAATTGACGCTTTTCCACAGGAAATTCTGTACTGCATTCAAGATTCTCTGCAATCTCATTAGCAGCAATTTTCATCTGATCATATCCAGATTGTCTATAACTTTTCACTTTTTGTATGGTTTCTGATAACATCCTTACCCAATCTGAAAAATTTATAGTTACAGATTGCAATAGCTTTGAGACTGAATTTATTTCAAATAAAATATCATGCCAAAGAATTACACCGCATATAAACTTGTAATTTTTAAAAATTTTTGCTAACCCTCTTGCTTTAACTTTAGTTTCTGCATCTCTGTTGACGTCTTTTATTATTTGGAATAATGCATCATAGATTTCACAAAGTTGAAATCGTAAAGGTTTTAACGCATCTACTCTGCTTGACCACCTAGTAGCACTCAATGGTTTTAGAGTTAATTGTGAAACATATTTTTTTAGCACTTCCAACACTTTGTAGAACCAGAAAAAAAAATGTAAAGTTCTTGTACAATAGAAAAAAAAGTTGTTGTTTCTGTAGAAGAAGACGCTGCATCATTCACAACTAGGTTTAAAGAATGACATGCGCAGGGCACATAAAATGCCCTTAGATATTTTTCAAGTATTCTATTTTGTACACCCTTTCTTACTCCTTTCATATTAGCTCCATTGTCATAGCCTTGTCCTCTAAGCCACTTTAACTCAAAACCTTACTTTTCCAAATGTGTCAGAATAAGTTCTGTCAAACCTTCTCCGGTTGAATTACTAACTTCAAAAAAACCAATAAAGAATTCTTCAATTTTATATTTATTTTGAATGGAGTTAAAAGCGACAACTCTTATTGTTAATGAGAGCTGTTCAATGTGATTTACGTCTGGGGTACAATCGGCAATTATCAAAAAATTAGCAATTTTTGTTATTTTGACAATTTTGCTTAAAATTACATTTCCCATCAAATTTATCAATTCATCTTGTATATTATTGCTTAGATAAGTCACAGACCATTTATCAGACTCCAGTTGAACTTTCCTGATATGTTCTTCCATAACTGGATCAAACTCAGAAAGCAATTCTACCAACTTGAGGAAGTTTCCGTTATTAGGCTAAAACAAATGTTCAGTTGTTCCACGAAAAGCTAAGCATTGTGAGGCCAATAGTCTAATTATTGACATAATTCTTTTTAGAACTCCTCTCCAATGCTCAATTTCCATATCCATAATTCGTTGATATTCAGCGTCAATAGTTTTTTTTTGCTTTAATCGAATGTCCAATTCTTTCCATGCTCTAAAAGTATTTCTGTGATTTACAGACTTGTCGTGCACTGTAAGGGCTCTTATAAGATTTCCCCAGTCAGAATAGCCTTTTTCCAGTCACTAATAGCAAACGAATTATCAAACAACATACAACAAAAGCAAAAAACGGCATCATTTGTAACAGAGTAAATCAACAACTTCACCATTGCTCAACACTTTCAAATAATGCGAGGGCGAAAATTTTCGCCTTCCTTAATTAATAGGAAACTCAAATTCTTTAATTTGATGTGGACCCCTCTCAACCAGTATTTGATGATTTTCAGATGACATGTAGAAAGCATTCCATAATGCAGGATCAGAAGGAATTTCGTTTAATATCTGCTCGCTGCTACTGCTACCCGGCTCTTGATGAACTGCTGATGGTGTTATTTTTTGGCTCTCTTCAACAACTTCTTCTGGAAGTGATTGGGGTGGCACTGAGTTTTTATTTGCCAAAGCAGTCACTGTTGATGTGGATGGCTCATCTAAACAGGACTTTTGTACTAAGAATTACTTCATAACATAGCTTAGCTTTCTTCCTTGCTCTTCTTTCTATAAGCGTTTATTTTTATATTGACTTCCAGACAATTTTTTCCTTTTCTGTTCCATACTGTAATAAAAATATTAAATAAAAATTCACAGTCCTTCGCAAAGATGCAACTGGGGTCATTGAAAATGATTAAATATGGTGATGCTTATCATGCTATTAAAATAGGGTAGATAAAATAACGATAGAAATGAGTTACAAAGATAGTAAGATTTGTAGGTAACAGAACATAATAAATAGATAACGAATATCTGTCAAATTGACAGCTAGCAGCCGTTTTGACATATACCTTTCTTTAACTTGTTATTGTATTGTCTCCACTTCAACGTATATGAATTTGGTAAAAAAAAAGAGCAATAAATAACGAAAGCAAAAGTAGGCAAATGCAAATATTTCCTAAGCAACTCTCTCTCTCTCTCTCTCTCTCTCTCTCTCTCTCTCTCTCTCTCTCTCTCTCACACACACACAGAACGCAAAAGTAGCCCTAAATAACTCTCTATCTATCACACATAGGCACACATTCCGCACCTGAGATATACCCAGTCCATGCAAATGCTACTTTTTAATTCGAGTCCCTACTGTATTGTCATAACATAATCATTTTCAATGATAATAAGTAACTACAATTGCTGTAAAAAACAATAATTCTCTTACCTGATCTACTTTTTAAACACAAAAACTGAATTAGTATAAATGCAAAAATATTATACTGATACAGATATATTATATATCTGATTTACTGATTTAAACACAGCACAGCCACTTGCCACTTCTCAAGACAAACTAACATTAAAATCAAATATTGTCAATAATTGTAAGCTCAAAGCAGAACTATTAACATGTGCAATTGTCTTTTGTGATAATTGCCGCCTCAGCTTTTAGGAGCGGCAGCGTGGCATATTACAAACAAAAATAGCTTCGCGCTGTCAGACCAAAAGTGTTTCGGCGAGCGCTCGCCAATGATGTACCTGCACCAGAAACCGAAATCAAAGGGTACTGAAAGCACTTAGGCAGAGGCGTGCAATAAATCATAAATCGTATACATCAATATCGGAATAACATAGACCAATATAGAAAAGCACTGCATAAAGATTTTTAATTATTGAATAATTCAAATTGTATTTTGATTTCGCTGCTTATGCCGCCCCTCTTACGGTGCCGGCTCTCTGTATCATAGCACGGCATGGCCCTGGCTAGCATATTACAGTATAATGCAACAGAAAGAAGGCAATATGGTAATAACAAAAGAAGGTAGTGTGTTGTGTGGCAAGCAAAAGAAGGCAATATGTTGTAAAACAAGAAAATACAAAGCACCCAAAAAAGGACGGAATTCACAATAACAATAAATCCATTTGTAGGGGTGCACTATAAATTGCTTCATCACTATTGCTTGACACTAGGTGCTGAAACTGAGTGACTTTCCATTAACAATTTCACAAACATTGCACCTTGTGACAAGTGCTTAACTGCCTGCACAAGTACATGAACTAAGATTTGTACAGAGATCATATTAATATATGTAGATAATAAATCTTGTATATAATCTAGAAATTTTTAAAATAACTAAATGCACAAGGCATAATACATTAAGAGTTTAATATCTATATAATATCGGTGTGTAGATACACCATAGACAACTCTTAAGAAACTACAAAGTAGTTATTGTAGGCATCATTTGCTCTTTCTCATATTGTGCTCTGCCTTCACAATGAGTTGCCATGATATTGCACTACCTCGAATAAGTAACGCTTCACTAATAGAGAAGACTATTGTTACTTATTCTCAATGAGTACCACCACCCAGACATGTTTCAAGGCTATTGGTCTATCATCAGTGGGTGGTGGGCAGGTACCCTGATATTGCAGACATGACGACCCAGTTGTGAAGATAATCACACAATATGAGAGATGCCAAAAGGTGTATATGACAATATTTAAAATAACTAAATGCACAAGGCATAATACATTAAGAGTTTAATATCTATATAATATCGGTGTGTAGATACACCATAGACAACTCTTAAGAAACTACAAAGTAGTTGTAGGCATCATTTGCTCTTTCTCATATTGTGCTCTGCCTTCACAACGAGTTGCCATGATATTGCACCCACTGATGATAGGCCAATAGCCTTGAAACATGTCTGGGTGGTGGTACTCACTGAGAATAAGTAACAATAGTTTTCTCTATTAGTGAAGCGTTACTTATTCGAGGTAGTGCAATATCATGGCAACTCGTCGTGAAGGCAGAGAACAATATGAGAAAGAGCAAATGATGCCTACAACAACTACTTTGTAGTTTCTTAAGAGTTGTCTATGGTGTATCTACACACCGATATTATATAATCTAGAAATGTATACCCCCCCACCGTGACATGGAAGTGAAACTTGGGAACTCACCCAAAGAATGGAAGAGAAGCTGAGAATGACACAGCGAAGAATGGAACGAATTATATCGGGAATCAGACTGTTAGATAAGAAGAGAAACACATGGATTAGGCAGCAAACTCAAGTAAAGGACATTCTTATCAAAACTAAAGAACTAAAATAGTCTTGGGCAGGACACATAGCCCAAAGACATGATGACAGATGGACTAAGACAATAACAGAATGGTACTCAAGAGGAGCTAGAAGAAAACCAGAGGAAGACAACAGAGATGGACAAATGAAATTCATGAGTTTGTGGGTAGTAAATGGATGGCCACTGAACAAAACAGAAGGAACTGGAAAGTTGCTGGAGAGGCTTTCATCCTGCAGTGTATTGAAAATGCTGATGATGAATCTTGAAATTGTAAATTATGTGTAATAAATAAATGAATGAAATGAATGCACAAGAACTGCACTGTGACATTTCACACATACCTCAAAACTGATTGAAGTGCATGGATGGAATGTCTGTGGCTAACCTTCTGCAAGAAGCTTCAATTTTTTCTCAGATTACCTAACTGTCTCAACAGAATATAGTGTGCTTTGTCTCCTATAAAATGTTTTCTGTCCAATTCAAGTTAATGAAGTTACTACAAACAAGGTTGAACAACCTCCTTCAGCCATAATCTTCAAGCTCCAGAGCATGACACAAGCAACTCCATCCCATACCTTACACAAAGCAGTCCCCATTGAAGTGCACAAAGAACTAATAGGTAGTATCATCAAAAAGTTTGAGGACTGACTTTGTATCATGAAGTTGTGCCATTGCAGCAAGTTGCAACTTATAACTACATGTTTGGTGACTTGTCTACCTATAGTAACACATGTATCAGCCATTTATCTGCAGGCAGTCGGAACTGCACACAATAAACAAAAGGTGTTTTGTCATATTTGAAAATGAGTAATTTCATTGAGCAGCAAATTAGAACCAAATTGTGTTTCAAATTAGGGAAAAGTGCAATAAGAACCTAGCAACCATTAAAAACAGCTTTTTTTTATTTCAGAAGATAGTTTGTCATTCTAAGGACTTTCAGTGGTTTGCAAACATTTAGAATAGTCTATATATCTGTCAAAGATAATCCTTGCTCTGGCTGCCCTTCAATTTCAAAAACCAATGATTCAATTGCTTTGGAATTTGATGAGGAGTGATCGTTGTTTAACTATCACAAATTTGATAGTGAAATTGTATTTCTTATGGACATATTAATCAATTTTAATACAAGATTTAAGAATATAACATATTTCAGCAAATTTTGTGCCTCGCACTTCACTGATAATAACAAACAGTAGAGGGTTCTCAAATGGTTAGACTTTACCAACATGCTGCTACTGACCCACACTTTGTTTCTTTACTGGTGATGAATTATGGATGTATGGACCTAGAAACAAAGTCCACCAAATGGAAGACTCCATCTTCTCCAAGGCCCAAAAAAAACAAGATAATCTCAATGATTATCTTGTTTTAACTTGTCCGAAATATTATTAGTGGTAATGTTACAAGGAAGCAAGCTTATAAAGCCAAAAAAAAAAAGTCCCACATTGCTTGTCCACCCCTCCAATAATTTGTCTAGTTCCTTGAATTTATTCAAACTGCCCACCTCCAAAACACCACACTGAAATTTCTTATAACAGTCACCACCCATTTGCTGAAGGCGAACCTCCTAACATCTATCCTGCAACCATCCTTCCTGAATTTGAATTTATGATCTCTCATTTGCATAGTCTGAGCAAGAGGAAGAATGCAAATCAACACTTAAATTGCTCAATCCATTCAAAGCCTTAAAAACCTCAATCAGATCACCTCACAGGTGCTTAGTCTCAAGGTGCTGCAATTTAGAACTGAAGCCTGTCTTGATAAGATCACCCTTTCATTCCCTTCAATAATCTTGTTGCCCTTCTCCATACGCATAGAAGCAGATCTATACTTCCTAAATTAAGGCCTCCAGACCTCAATGCAGAACTCAAGATGCAACCTAACCATTGTCTTATACAATGGGATAATCATTTCCTTGTCCCTGCTAGCAAAGTTGCTGTATATCATAGACAAAATTCCATGCAGCTGTGCTGACAGCCTGTCTACATTGTTCAGAGAATTTCATATCTGACTGAATGATTACCCCATAGGTATTTTTCATTTTCCACTGCCCTGAGTGTAATAATACACAGTTAGTATGTTAATCTAGGATTACAGCTACTAGTACCATGCATTTATCAATTAAACTTCAACTGACATTTCCCAGCCCATCGGCCTAATTTGTTTCGATTTTCTCGCAGCAGCTTATCCTCATTACTGTTATTAACCACACTGCCAACCTCTATATTATCTGAAAGCTTAGATATTAAGCATGATATAACTTCATCAATATCATTAATAAATATAGAAAACAACAACAGACCCAGCACTGAACCCTGGGGGACTCAACTAATAACACTGGTCCATTAAAAGCAGTGTCCATTAATAACCACTCTCTGTCTTCCCCACTCAACTATCCCTTTATCCATAGCAGTAACTTGCCTTTATGCCATGCTTTTCAATTTGTACAGCAGTCTTTTATGTGAAACAGCATCAAAAGCTTTCTTGAAATCCAAGTACAGGTAGTTCTCGACCTTACGAGTTAATTCGTTCCTAGCGTACGCTCGTAAAGCAGGAATTTATTTCCCATAAACATAAGGTTAAAAATAGGGGTTACATTCATAACAATGAAATTACTTAGCTAATTAGTTTATGTTTAAACAATGATTGATTTATCGATAGAAAACGTAGCCTGTAAAATCAAGCAAATTATAATAATTGAGAAATTATTTACGACTTACAAATGTTAAAGAATGTTTATTCATCATCATCGACTAAATGCACACTTGCTGATCACTCATTATTGGCTCAGCACTCGCTGGTTTCTTGCACAAGGAGTCATCTTCTTCAGAAATGCTTCAAGAGGAATTTGTTTCCAAGATAATCTTCTCTTTTAATTAGAAATTTCACGATTGCATGCATAAGCATTTTTAACAGCACACACAAATAACAACTAACACAATTCGCGTGGAGTAACAAGTTTACGAAGCTTAAAAAAAAAAGGAATGAAGAAAAGATTCTGATGATTTATGTTTTCTATACAATTGAAGATTTCAGAAAAGGGAAAATACATTTAACCATAATAACGTAAAAAACCACACAATTCCAGCTATCGGTATTTTCACAAATGCAAGAAGGCCAAGTTTACTACCCACTTATTAGGCGCCTCCGTAGCTGAGTGGGCAGGTGCAGCAATGCGTAGTACACACTTCTTGATTAGACCGGGGTTCGAGTCCGTGACCACCAAATATGGAGGATGCGGAAAGGTTGGGGAATGACCACCGCATATCCCTGGAGTAATATGGCCTTAGTTGCTAATGCTCCTAAAAACCAAATAACAAAGAAACTACTCATTTGTAATTGATTGCAGTAGCAGAAAAGCCCAATAAAGTGGAAAAGTGCAAATTGTTTTTATTGTTTTATGGTAGTGACCTCCAGAAATGTGCTTTAGAAAAATATCACAGAGGCGTTTAAAATGGATTCTTATAACAGAACATATGATAACGAAGAAAGTTTAGTGCATTTTAATGATTTGAATTGGCAACTAATAAAATTTACAAACCACGCTCACGACCTTTTATATGGCCTTAAGATCAGCTGTGGACCTTAAAAATTTTTTTACCAGATACATCGTACATTTTAGAGAGATAAATAGCTTAGTTATACAACGGAAATTTCAACTTCCAAGATCTTGAAACAAATTACTAAAAAACAATGTGTCACTGGGTACACATTACGATATTTTAACGATACGATGGTGTCTCTGGAACTGATTAATATCGTAATGCGGGGTACACTGTATTGTATAGCTATGCACGTGATTTGGAATGTGGCATTTATAAATGTTTAACATTCATTTTTTGCAATTAATGTTTCATATTTTTGATTTTGTTGATACTTGATACTTGGGAAAGGGGGCTTAGAGGGGAACAGGTAACCTGTGTATTATCAGACACTCAGCCTAAAACACTGATGGATCCAATATCTCTCTATTACAGAAGATTTAGGAGAAGTCCGGTTGGCCTGAATTCCTAAAATCCACTCATGCACACCTTCTCGATGGTAAGCTCTGTTACGTCACTCAGGTGGCAACGAACGTGTAGAATGGTTCTCTTCAAGACGCCTGGTCAGCATGAAGAGGAAAAGACCAAACCCTTCAGCATATGACAGCACGACAAAACAAATGGCCCTCAGTCCCCAGCAGTTTTCACTTACGGCAGTGAGAGGATCAGAATGGAAGCAGAGGGTGCTAAGAATCTCTGGGTATGACCAGGTTGCCATGCACGGAAACTGAACTTGGCCTGTTATAACGTAAGATCCCTCGTCAGTGAAGACAGGATATTAGAGCTGAAAAAGGAATTAGAAAATGTGAATTGGAATATCATCGGTTTGGCTGAAACAAGAAGAAATGAATCACTTATAAGTTTATCAAGTGGAAATCTGCTGTACACCAATAGAAAAAGTGAAAGGAGTGAAGGTGGAGTTGGGTTTCTGGTCCATAAAGATTTTAAAAACAACATTTTGGAATTCAAAAGTACATCACCAAGGGTGTCAAGACTAATACTCAAGATTTCTAAGAGGTACAAGCTAAAGGTTATAATGATTTATGCACCAACATCGAGCCATGATGATGATGAGGTTGAAGAAATGTAGACTGAAATTGAGTCTTCTAGATGAGCAGAAAACCCACTACACTATTATTAATGGGGACTTCAATGCTAAGGTTGGAAAAAGACAAAACAGCGCAGAAAGAGGAATTTGCAGAATCTCAAGAACTGTCAGTAATGAACACTTTTTTCAGGAAAAGGGTGAACAAAAAGTGGACATGGAAGAGTCCAAATGGATTAACAACTAATGAAATCGACTTCATCCTCACCAACGGAAGATATATTGTGAATGATGTTACCATCCTGAATAAAGTAAATGTTGGAAGTGATCACCGATGTAAGATGTACACTTGATATAGATGCAGGAAAGGAAAGGAAAAAACTGACTCAGGTAAATAATACAAAGGTCTTTGAGATAACAGAAGAGGAAAAAAACAGTATGTACTGGAACTTAAGAACAAGTTTGAGCTTCTGCAGGCTGCTCAGGACCAAGATATCGACGAGGAATATTACAACTTTCTGAAAGTGATAAAGCCCAAGAAACCTATAGGGAAAAAGAAATCCAAAGAAGAAAAAATTAGACAAGGAACACTTGTCATGATGAACCGAAGAAGACAAATGAAGAGCAAGAAAAACACTGACAGGGAGAAAATTGAGTGTACTGAGTTATGCAAAGCCATTAGAAAGAGACTCAGAGAGGATATAAGAAGATTTAACACATGAAAAGTAGAACAAGCATTAAGAGAAAACAAAGGATTTAAATCAGCAGCCATGAGCAGTAATACAGAAAGACAAATGATACTGAAATTGAAGAATAGCGATGGTGTACTTATAAACAGCAGAGAAGGCATAATTCAAATATCAGAAGACTGCTATAGAGAATTATACAAGAATGATGCCAGCAGTGGGAAAAATGGATTGCAAAGTAGCAACACATATGACATACCCGATATTCTTCCTGATGAGGCAGAACATGCATTGAAGAATATGAAGAATCAGAAAGCCCCGAGGGAAGATGAAGTTACTGTAGAGTTGTTAAAATTGGGAGGAAGAGACATAACACAAAAACTGGCAAAGCTCTTCACAAAGTGCATTAGAAAAGGTGTGACGCCTAAGCAGTGGAATAATGCAATCATAGTTTTGCTGCATAAAAAACGGAGATAAATCAGAAATTGGAAATTATAGAACAATTAGCTTGTTATCCCACATCTACAAGTTGTTCACAAGGGTCATTACTAACAGATTAGAAAGAATACTTGATGAGAATCAACCGAAAGAGCAAGCTAGCTTTAGGACTGGATTCTCAACTATGGATCACCTTCACGTAACAACACAGCTAATGGAGAAAGCAAATGAATATAAAACACCATTATGCCTGGCATTTGTGGATTATGAAGCTCCAAAGCTGTTTACTGCTGCCCTTGAGGAAGCTTTCAGAAGATTAGACTGGTCGCAGAAAGGTGTCAATGTGAACAGAGAGTACCTAAACCATTTACGATTTGCAGATGACATTGTGGTCATAAGCCACGATCCCAAAGAATTAGAGGAAAATCTTAATCAGTTATGCACAGTTAGTAAGGATTTTGGACTTAAGATGAATATCGCTAAAACAAAAGTAATGATGAACAAGTATTAGAGGAAAATCTTAATCAGTTATGCACAGCTAGTAAGGATTTTGGACTAAAGATGAATATGGCTAAAACAAAAATAATGATGAACAAGTATGTCAAGAAAGGGAAATAATGATTGAAGGAGCAGTAATTGAAAAGGTGGAGTCATATACTTATCTGGGACAAGTCATTAGCTGTAATAATGATAAATGGCTGGAAGTCAAGAGAAGAATAAATTTTAGATGGATAGCATTCAGGAAATATAGTCACATACTGAAGAGCAACATCCCAGTTTGTCTGAAACGAAAAATAATGAACCAATGTATACTCCCCACCATGACTTACGTAAGTGAAACTTGGGCACTCACCAAAAGAATGGAAGAGAAGCTGAGAACTATACAGCGAAGAATGGAACGAATTATATTGGGAATCAGACTGTTAGATAAGAAGAGAAACACATGGATTAGGCAGCAAACTCAAGTAAAGGACATTCTTATGAAAACTAAAGAACTAAAATGGTCTTGGGCCGGACACATAGCTCGAAGACATGATGACAGATGGACTAAGAAAATAACAGAATGGTACCCAAGAGGCGCTGGAAGAAAACCTGGAAGACAAAGGCGGAGATGGATACATGAAATTCATGAGTTTGTGGGTAGTAAATGGATGGCCAGTGCTCAAAACAGAAGGAACTGAAAAGTTACTGGAGAGGCCTTCAATCCTGCAGTGGATTGAAAATGGCTGATGATGATGATGATGACTTGCGAAAAAAATACTCGTAAACCCAGGAACTCGTAAAACGAGAACTGCGTGTATATTACATCTTTTTTTTTTTTGCATTCAGTTCCTTTGTTATTGCATTATAATATCCAATCAGATTGGTCAGACAAGACCACCTCCTTAACAAATCCATGCTCAACTGCAGTGTAAGTGCAATCCTGCCTAGATGATCCTGCATTACCTCTTTAACCAAATACTCCATTATCATCACCAGAACAGAAGCTAGGCTAACGGATCTGTAATTACTCATGTCACCTTTTGATCCATCTCTGTGAATTGGGAATACATTTGCACATCTCCATAGGGACCTCTCCTGAATCCAAGGACATCCATAATGCTGTCTCCCTTAATATAACTGGATACATCCCATCTACCCCAGGTGTATTTTTTATGTTGAGCTTCAACAATTCCTCTTCCACTTTCCTCTCAGTTAACAGAAAATAATTTAGCTTCCTGTTAGATTATGATGAACCACAGCCATACCAAGGGTGAGGCGAATGAGGCTCTTGCCTCAGGTTAAAAGCTGAAAGGGGTGCCAAAAGAAAGATTAAATAATTGCCAACATTTTCAATTTTATGTTTTGATTATTCATATCAATTTATCATCTTGCTTTTGCAAGAAAAAAATCTTGAAAATTATTCAAGAATATGAACTGTTAGAATTGTTTCCAAACCTGGAGGTGGCATTAAGAATATATTTAACAATTCCAGTGACAGTTGCAACATGTGAAAGAGGTTACAACAAGCTGAAATTGATTAAAAACTATTTATAGTCAACATTAAGCCTAGAAAAATTATCTGATATGGCCATTTTATCAACTGAGAGGTCCATATGTAATCAAATAAATTTTGACAAAATTATTAATGACTTTTCGTCACTCAAAACTCACAAAATAAAATTGTAATCTGTACAAATAAAAGCCGTGTGTGTCTGTCTGCAACGTATTATTGTTAATTTATTAAAGAAATAGTTTATTTATAATTAAAATTATTCTATTTTGTGATATTTTTGACAAAATATTTGTTTCAAGATTTAAAATAATATTCTTATTATTTTTGAAATTAATGACGCATAAATAAATCTGTTATATATTTATAATAAATACTGCTTATTAGAAAGGAAAAAAATCAGTTTTTATTTAATTTTTTTTGTCATCCTTTTATTTTTAATCTTATTAATTTTTTTATTTTTTTATTAAAATGTGTACCAGAAATGTATTTTAAATAAGTCTTTTTTTTTTTATTTATATATATATTTTAAGGAAGTGCACAATTTTTCATTTTTGCCTCAGGTACTAAAATGGCTCAGCATGGCTCTATGATGAACTTATGTAATTCCCCTCAATAAAGAACCCCTCATGCATGAATGTTCATGCAAAATACCTATTCAGTTTATTAACAATTTGGGCAGGATTATCACAATTAAACCATCATCAAGTGGACCAATGTCCACTTGATGATGGTTTAACCTTTCTTCTGTTAATATAAGTAAAGCAGTCTTTGCTGCATTTCTTGGCATTCTTTGGCAGAGACTTCTAATAGTCTGCCTTTGTTTGCCTAACCTCCTTTGTGATTTGATTACCGAGTAGTGTATATCTACTATAGGATTCTGTATCACCAGATAATTTATATGCATACCATGCATTTTTCTTCTCATCAGTTCATCAGACATCCACTTAGCTAAGACTGGAAAGGTATTTCTTAGTTGGTATGAAAAGCCCAGTAGGCTTTTCATACCACCCATGTCAACTGGATGTTGTTGTTGTTGTTATTTGGTTTTTAGGAGCATTAGCAACTAAGGCCATATTGCTCCGGGGATATGTGGTGGTCATTCCCTGACCTTTCCGCATCCTACGTATTTGGTAGTCACGGGCTCGAACCCCAGTCTAATCAAGAAGCATGTGCTATGCACTGCTGCTCCTCCTGCCCACCTGCATGTCAACTGAATGCACTGCCTTAGATTTAATATGCTTCTTAACTATGACCATGACTCACCTCACCTCATGTTCTGTCTATCCTTTCTGTACACATTGTACTCTCCATATTCAAATTCTACATCCCTTATGTCTGAGTGACACCCTCATTTTTTGTCCCTGTGGGCGCAGTATTTTTTTTAATTGTCTTATCCACCTGGAAGGTCAGTACATGCATGTTGTGAACAATCCTCTTGTGGCATGGATAGATATAGGGCAGGCTTTCAATGTGACTGCCTTCCTGCTAGCAAGCAAAGTGGCCAGAAACAACTAAACCACACAAAAACACTACACAAACATTGCATGACACACGTTTCTGCCTAATTATCGCAGTGTACCACAGCAGAGCTGAACTAACATTTTGGAAAACCTACTTAAAATACAACATGTTCACATGTTGTATTTTAGAGGCAACCAGAGAAAGTAATACTCTTGATCTGGTTATCAGCAATGATCATTCGTGTATTAAGAATTTGCAGATAAAGGAACCACCAGGTGGCAGTGATCACAGTGTACTGATGTGGGATTTACTTAAAGATTTAATTACCATCAGGGGTAAAGGAAAGGGTTTTTGCTTCCGTAAAGGTGAGTACAGTGGTCTCCGACAGCTTTTAAATTCTGTACAGTGGGATCAACTGACGATGTTACCAACAGTAAATTCTAAGTGGGAAGCATTCAAGGAATTAATCGTGGATGCTACTAAAAGTTTCATACCTATTAAGAAATACTGTTCAAGGTTTAGGCCTAAATGGTTATCTAATGAACTAATGAGACTCGTAACAGAGAAGAAAAATGCATGGGATGCATATAAATTATCAAGTGACTCAGAAGCCTATGGCAGATATAAGCTAGTCTGTAATCAGGTCACAAAGGAGGTTAGGCAGGCGAAGGCAGATTATGAGAAATCCTTGGCAAAAGATGCTAAGAAAAACAGCAAGGATTTCTTTACTTATATAAACTCTAAAGGGAAGGGGATGAATCTGATTGGTCCACTTGACATCGATGGTTCAACTGTTGATGATCCTGCTCAGACAGCAAACAAACTGAATGAGTATTTTGCATCTACATTCACACATAAGGAATTATTAAAGTTTGAAAATGGCAGAAGGTTATCAAATTGTAGCAGGATACTTAATGATTTTGTAATAACTGAAAGCAAAGTGGAGGAGAAATTGTTGAAGTTAAACATAAGAAAAGCACCTGGGGTGGATGGGATCTATCCAGTTATATTAAAGGAGGTGGCAAAGCAACTAAGCAAACCCTTAGCCATAATTATGAGAGCATCCTTCAATTCAGCGGAGGTCCCCACGGACTGGAGATGTGCAAATGTATCCCCAATTCACAAAGGGGGATCGAAGGATGACACGAGTAATTACAGACCAGTTAGTTTAACTTCTGTTCCGGGTAAAATAATGGAGTCACTAGTTAAAGATGCATTGCAGGATAATCTAGACAAGATTGCAGCAATAATTCAGACACAGCATGGGTTTGTTAAGGGAAAGTCTTGTCTGACAAATTTGATAGGATATTATGATGTGGTTACAAAGGAACTGGATGCAAAAAATAATTTTGATATCATATATTTGGATTTCAGGAAAGCTTTTGACACTGTTGCACATGGAACACTATTGTACAAATTGGAGCAGAATGGTGTTAAGGGTAAGTTGCTACAATAAATAAAAGAATGGTTAAGTGGGAGAAGACAGAGGGTGGTAATCAATGGGTGCTGCTCTTCGTGGACTAATGTTATTAGTGAAATCCCACAGGGTTCGGTGTTGGGTCCACTGTCGTTTTGAATATTTATCAATGATACTGATGAAGGTATATCAGACTTAATGTCGAAGTTTGCAGATGATACAAAGGTTGGCAGGGTTGTTAATGACAGTAATGGCAGTGTGCTACTGCAACAGGATCTATATAATTTGGATCTAGATATAATTTAACCTCGACAAATGCAAGGTACTGCATATGGGTAGAAGTAACCCCAGAGAAATGTATCAACTGTGTGGTACTACACTGAAGGTGGTAGAAAATGAAAAAGACCTGGGAGTAATTGTGCAGTCAGATATGAAGTTTTCTGAGCAATGCAGACAGGCTGCCAGGGCAGATCATGGGGTTTTGTCAATGATATATAGGAATTTTGCTAGCAGGGAGAAGGAGGTGATTGTCCCTCTGTATAAGGCAATGGTCAGGCCACGCCTTGAGTACTGCGTACAGGTCTGGAGGCCTCATTTAAGGAAGGATGTAGATTTACTTGACGTGTACAGAGAAGGGCAACAAGATTGGTGAGGGGAATGAACAGATCCTCTTACAAAGAGAGGCTTAAGTTCTGCAAATTGCAGTGGCTGGAGACTAGGCACCTGTGCGGTGATCTGATTGAGGTATATAAGACCTTGAATGGGTTGAGCACGCTGAATTCTGATGGGATCCTTCCACTTGTTCAGATTGCGAACCTAAGGGGGCATAAATTCAAATTAAGAAAAGATAGATGTAGAATAGATGTGCGGAAATTTGCCTTTAGCCAGCGGGTGGTTAATTGCTGGAACAAACTTCCATCTGTCGTTGTGGAAGTTGACGGGTTAAATAAATGTAAGGAGGAACTGGACAGGCATTTGGAGGGAATGGTGTGATTTTTTTTTTTTTTTTTTTTTTTGCTGATGCTGCATAAGCTCATACACTTGCTTTCTTGCATCACATGCCACTACTACATGTCCAGTCAGGGTAGTGGAGAACGAAAAAAAAAGACCTGGCATAACTGTGCAAAGAGACTCAGATTTCTCTGAGTGGTACAGCAATATGCTAGGACATTATAGAAAGGATGTGGATCTGTTGGAATAGCTGCAGAGAAGAGAAAATGAGATTAGTGAGGAGAAAGCATTGCTTTTACCAAGAAAGACAGTTCTGTAAACTGTAGTCTGGAGACTAAGCATGCAAGGAGATCTGAATGAAGTGTTTTAGGCTTTGAATAGATTGAGTAAGCTCAATGCTGATGGCATACTTCCACTTGCTCAGACTACACACGAAGGGACAAATTCAAATTGAGGAGAATGGTTGCAGAATAGATGTTCAGAAATTTCCCTTTAGCCAGCAGTGGGTAGTTGATTTTTGGAATAGGCTTCCTTCTGACATTGTGGAAGTGTGTTGTTTGAATAAATTCAAGAAACAATTAGACACACTATTAGAGGGAATGGACATGGGATGTAAGAAGTACTGGATTTTTTCTTTTCACATTTTTTTTTTTTGGCTGATGCTGTATAAGCTTGCTTTCTTGCATTATTTTCCACTACTAATACTAATTACAGTGTCTAATACGAATGTTCAGATAATCATATTGATCATGGCATCAAGAGATATGTTGAAATATCTCTTTGTGTGGCACATATATTATTTGCTTCCAATAAACTGAAAGTTGAAATGAAATGTGCCTGGCAACTTGAAGCATCTAGCAAACTGAAGCATCTGGAACCAGGCACCTGCAAGGGAGCTGAAGTATTTAATGGATTTAGTAAACTAAATGATGATGACATGCATCCTCTTGCTTAGACAGCACACATAAGGGGACATAAATTTAAACTGAGGAAGAATGGTTGCAGAATAGATGTGAAGAGATTGGCTTTCTGGTGCTATGGACTTGGATAGTTTGAATAACTTTAAGGAAGAACTGGACAAATTAGTACAGTGGTTGGAACAAATCATTTGGGAAGCTTTTTTTTTTTTTTGCTGATGCCTATAAGTTTGCTTTCTTGAATTAATTACTACTACTAATACTAAAAACTCTATTTTGTATATATTATTTATCAATGGGTACTCCATTGCAACAAACAAAGTAAAAATTTAATTGATATTTTTATCTATCACCTTCTACTGTGTGAAAATAATTAATTTATGCCTTCAGCTCTATTACAATAAAATAAATACAATATAAGCCCATTTACCTGAAATCAAAATATCTTAAAAGTTCAAGCAATCAGCAATTTTACTATCTCCAACTAGCATACATGTTCAGTTTACCCAGGGAATTTAAAGTAATCCAGCATCTATCTGGGGCAATTTGATTTGTGATTTCTCAGAATTTCTCACTAACTCACTGTTTGTTGCTGGCAGGAGTAGCAGTGGTTTTTATAAACTGTTGCTATTTGTAACCACTGTTATTTTATATCTATATCATAAAATACTTGATTGGAAAATTTATGATATTAGCACTAATAAATTTCTTTATTACAGCATTATCTTATTATTGTGTAGCAGACAAAGTAATTCATGCTTGTAGCAAATTCATAGTAGTATCCTGAACAATGGTAATTGTAAGAAAAATATAAGTCTTTTAGTCACTAAAAACTATCAGAACACTAACAACCAATACAAGTCATGGATACTAAGATTTTTGCCATTTCACCTACTGAAAACATTTCATTAAGGCTTACAGTGTGTACTGTTATGCAAAGTTTACATCATCAGAAGACTATTCCCCAGCCATTCCAAATAAACAAGCTTTCACTGCACTCACAATGAAATTTAGTTATAAACACAAGATGTAAATGTACATACAACAATGGAGGTAACTAATTACTATGGAAACTGTAAATCATCATAATAAAAATGGAGACTACATATCATTTTTAGAAATACAATAAATTATAGTATATCACATCATCAGCACAAATATATATAGTCTTTCTATTTATAAATAACTCAATTCGCTAAGTACGAAAGTATGACAAAAAACAATTCACAATTTATGTTAAAAAAAAAAGACCTGAAACTAAATAAAATAGATTGTTCATTAAAGGTGACTGTGAACTCAAAGCAAGGCTAATTTAGGAATACCATAAACAAAGTTTAAAATGTAAGCAAAAAAAATTGAGGAAATCTAATTTGTATGAATTTTCTAATCTAATATGATACCCTCATTTTAGGAAATGGATCAAAAAATAAAATGACAGGATTTTATTTCAACTAACTCTATATATAGATTCTAAAATTTCTTAATAGTTGGGATAAGCTTGCTTCCTGTTACTTCTATATTTGTTGTTATTCAGATACTAACATGGATATACAAGGCAACACATACATAATACCTTCAGTTTTTTTGCCTTTCTGTGCCATCATGAAAAAAGTATTTTTCACTAATGTTCTCACTTACAGGCCATGTTTACATCAGTATTAAAGCATCCTAAATATTACATTCAAAATGCAACATCAGAAGTTTCCAATGCAGCAATTAGTTATAATATATTAACTAAAAAAAAAATTTTTAATTTTTTCAGTGCACACAAACTGGGGATATCCACCCTATTTCCATCAAACAGTGGTAACCAACATTTTCCTTTCACGCTCCTTAATATATTTTTGAAATGTTCCCGAAAATATTTTCAAAACACTCATAACTTGTTACATTCTAAAATTAAACTATAGCACTCCATATATTAATTTTTAGTTGTTATATAAAAAGTTATTAATATGAAATTTTTTAAAAAAGCATGACTGTAGCAAGGGAAAAAAAATAATAATAAATAAATTAAAAAAAAAACAAATAAATGAATAAATAAATAAAAAATAAATATATATACAGTATATATATACACACAATAGAGCGGCAGACCTCTTCCGGATAGCCAAATTTTTCAGATAATTTTCCGGTTAGATTAAATAAATTTAATCTTAACTTATGATTAAATTAAACAAGATTAATTAAATAAAAAAATTATAAACCAATCTTAGAAAACAGAAACATCCATCCAGGCATTTTGATACAAAACAGAAAAATTAGAAAGATTTTTAAATGCTCTCGGGTTTTTTGACTTACCGATAACGAGCAATCTGTGCGTCTCAATAGCATTTGCAGATACCAATTGTAACTCGCTCTTTTCTCATCTTAAAATTTGGTGCAGGCACTTTTAGGCTAGGGTTTTTCTCGGTAATGCTTTCTACAATAAGCAATCTCATCAACATTATATATAATTTGCTATAACTGAAGCGAACTTACTTTTAAAGGAAACCGCTGCCGATTCGTCTTCAGAAAGTTTCTCGCCTTGAATATCTAGTTCACGTATACCGTATCTGATTAAAGTTTTTCGGTCAACATGTGCTTGGCTTAAAATCTTCATTATCTATTAATTTTCGATTAAAATCCAATGCTTTTTAGCACAACATTGGGCAAGGCACTGGTTCACCTAAATTTCGCTCTGAAGAAAAAAAAAAATAAAGTGAGTGAACTCTAAAGCGGCATTTTCAGGTTTCAATATCGTCTTTTTCCTGCTAGATCCTCCTTCGCTATCCATAATCGATACAAATGCTGTTATATAACATTGGAATTTTTCTTGTAAATTGTTGAAGTCCCAGCATTAAACTCTTTGGAGAGATTTCCTTAAATTTTCACCTTTTCTAATTCTATTAATAATTTCCGTTTTTTGTTACAATGTTAAAACTACACCTTTTACCATTAGTAGAAGCATATGATGCAAAAAAGCAAGTTTATACAGCATCAGCCAAAAAAAAAAAAAAAACCTTTCCCATTTCACTGATCTATTAATTCCAAATGTTTGTCTAGTTTTCTTTTAGTTCACATTTTAGCGTAAAAAACTGAGAAAAATAATAAATCGCGCGGTTTCGGGCCGATATTATTCTTACCGAATTTGGAGCTAAAGTAATCTGAAATTCACTCATGGTTTCCGAGAAAACCTAGTAATCTCTGTGATTTAACCCCAGGGGCTCTCATCTGGTGAGTATGGGCTTGGCACACACACAGGGTCCTGAGCTGGATATCATCATTCTTCTCTTTCTTGGTGACTCTCTCTCTCTCTCTCTAAGGATAACTCGGAATATTTTTTTAGCTGGCACAGCAAAGCCTCAGGCTTCCTTGCACTATATGGCTAGTAATAATAATAATAATAAATATTTTTCTAAAGCACATTTCTGAAGGTCATATAGAATTCTAGAGGTCACAACCATAAAACAATTTGCAGTTTTTGGTTTATTGCTCTTTTTGTTTGTACAAGCTGTTATAAATTAGTAGTAAACTCGATCTTTCGCTTTTATAATCAAAATTCAATTTGCAAACGTAATCACTATAACCAGAGCTTACTGTAAAGCTAGATGAAACAATGGTTTTCATGAACCATGGTGATCCTTTTCTGAAATATGATTATACAGTGTAAAAAAAAAGATCAGCCTTTCAAATTATTCCGGATAACCGACGTTCTACTGTATATACACGTATCACCTTTACTAATTTCTTGTATTGCTAGAATGGTCCTTAATGTAACCCCAGTGGTACATATACCATTGGTTGACTACTACCAAGCCTGAAAATGGTAAACACAAGACTACAGTTTTTGCTCAATTGCAATGACTTGGTATGACTCAGTGACATGGCAGTTATTTTGTAGGACACTTACAAGTGGCCTACAAAATAACTGGCATGTCACTGAGTCATACAAGTTGCAGTCAGATTACTTAATGGGTATATAAAACTTTTAAACCATTCTACAATACTAATCCCATCAATCTAAGTGATCTAGTTTCAGACATCCACTGACCCAAAAGTTGTTAAAAAATAGTGCCTTCTCTTTCACAATTTTCAAGATAATATAGGTAAATGACCTTAGTAGTTTGTTCTGAACATACATTATTTAAGATACTTTTAAAAAATATATTAACTTACATGTAATAATATGCCCAAATAATTGTATACCTGCCAGGTGAAACAATGGTCTTCATGAACCATGGTGATCCTTTTCTGCAATATGATTATACAGTGTTTATTATTATCTACAAGATTTCATATTCAATTTGTTCATTACAATGCTATCAATAATATCAACTCAATTACATATGCTAAAGTTAGATACATAAGAGTTCGGTGCATAAATTTTGATAACAATTAACTTCTGGGTAAATAATTAAAACTCTAGCCTACAGAATAATTATGAACAACTGGAGTAAATCCACTAATAATAGCAAATGTCTTAGCATCCCTACAGACTTTAGAATGATAGAGACTTTGCAATTTTCATCAGGAAAAAAAGCAGGAGGAAAGAACTTCATCTGTGCAACATTCAGAATATTTATTTTGATTAGAAGTCATTTAATTATCAGTTGAGTCTTTTGGTGTTTTTTTGGGACATTGTAAAGCATCATTACAATCACTGAAGAAACAAAGAGAACAATGATGAAATGTAAGATTTTTAGATCCTATTTGTAATATATAGAATCTAAGCTTTATACAAGTAAAAGTGCTTTAATTTCAAGTATTTTGTGCAACATGCCATTCACACATATCAAAGCAAGAGATTTTTTCAATCCAGACTTTGGACTTGAAATTAAATTGAAACATACAATTTATTTTACTGATTAAATGTATTAAACTGATTATAAGTAACATAATTTGTTCATAACTGTGGTTTTTTTTGAAATAATTTTAAAATATAAAGTGTTCATCGCAATTAGTGATTTTAACATATTTATAAATGTATAATTAGTTTAAAAAAGGGAAGAATTACCTCTATGATGTCTTGCAGAACACTTGTATCAGCACCAAAGTGTTCTGCAAGACATCATAGAGGTAATTCTTCCATTTTTAAACTAATTTACTTATAACATAGAACTTATTGAGCCATTGCTGCTCTGTTATCCATTAAATAAATGTATAATGTGGACACATATCAGTATATATCTCAATTAATTTTTATGGTTAACAGTTATGTTCAGCTTAATTCTAAATTAGTGTATTCATATTCACAATGGTTAAAATAAAAAGTTCAAAAACATTCACAATATAAATTACCACACTACTATTTTTACATCTGCAATACAATTATTTATCATTTTATAATGCATCCACATAATGAATACTTAATGTTAATTCATTTTCTCTATCAAAAATACTCAACCATTACAAAGCGTACAGGCTTATCTTCATACAGATTGTAAAGATTTATGGCCTATAAACATAGCCATATATCATTATTTTTTTATTGATTTTTTTTATCTAGAACAGTTAAATATAAATAAATATATTCATAAAAAAATAAATAAAACATTAATAACAACTCCAATTCACAGGGTGATCATCATTTATGCATGCATTACATTCCTGAAATGAACATAAACAAAAATTCATGTAAATTAAGACCCATTATCCTATAGAAATACATTAAAATTTGGGAGATTTGTTCACCAAACACATCAAAATTGTCACCAACATAGCAATTTTTCGGCTTATTTTATACAGATAAATTAAAATAGAATTTTTTTTATAATTAACATAAATAAGATAGAATTAAATTAAATTTAAATATTTAACAAAAATTTACATGTACTGTATGAGATGAAATCATTTTCCCCAAAATTTCAAATGAAAGTTGTGTATAGTACAATAAAAAAAATACAGGGTAATCCATAAAGTGAAAAAAAAAAAAAAAAAAAAAAATCTGTAAATTAAGAAATAAACAAGTGAACATAAAAAACAAATTAAAAAATTAAGGTGTAAAATACTGGACTTTACCCTAAATCTAAAATAACTTTGCTTCGGGAATAAATCTGTGTTTAATGGTGGCTGGAAAAATTTCAAATTCCTCTTCAGACGAACCTGAAAAGGCAACAACTGGTGATCCCAAGGGAGTGTGGCTGGTACAAGCAGACTTGCCAATCAAAGTAGAAGGCACATCAGGAGACAACATTTTCAGTGTTACAAGGATAGAATTCAGTGTCTTCTCTTGCTGTTTTTGTTGAAGTTCTTCATAACTAGCAACTCATTTTGCACCCCGGTGCACTTCTTTTCATATTTGATTCATTCTCTTTCATTATGTTCAAAACCAAACTGATATGGGCTAACATTTTACCCAAAATTTTGATGTTTAGACTAAGAATGGGCTGTTCAGATGCTCGCTGGCTTTTGGATGTCTGCTCATCTTCATCGAACCTCTCTTTCTCGAGTTCTACCAGGTCTCCACTAACTAACTAGTCAACATGAGATTCCACATATAGTACATTATTTTAATTTTTACACATATAAGATTTATTTATTATTATTACTTATATTATAAGGGCATGCTACTTCAAAATCACACAAATCACAACCACACTGTATTAATTCAATAGATTATAATATTGATATCAATAGAGATTTTTTAATTATTTCCACACCCCTCCAAAGCTAATACTACTATAAGCATTATAAAAATAAAATATCTTAATCCTAAAATAAAATTTTAGATTTTTTTTTTTTTTTTTAACCTAAGTAGGCACTTTTATCACTGAACTCCATCTTTAGAAAATTATAATGCTGCATTGAATAGATTTTTTCACAAATATCTGATCACATCACCTTTCCAGCCACTTGAAACTACAAAATCACATCTATATACAGTATACAAAGCAAACATGTTACCATTCCAAATTATAAAATCTGGAAATCGTACTATAAATATATAGAAAATTTCACCCATCTTCTTAAAAAACACACCACATTTCTTTGGTATCTTACTGAAGGACATTGTTAAATCCAATTTAGCTTTGCGCCACACATACAAAAAAATAAATAAATAAAATAATAATAAAGAAATAATAAAAAAATTAGTTTAATGTTACAAGCATATCTAAATCTAACAGAGAAAAACTTATATTGCCACATTTAACATATGGTTCTGTGTTCCACATTTTAGACTAGCACGTATGACAGGAGTGTGTAGAATTTTTTAAAAATTCTTAATTTAATGCAAAAACAGTTTATTTTATTTACAGTAGAACTTCAATTGTCCATCACCCTATTTACCGTCAGTCTCTGTTAACTGTCACTTAACCCCACTATGCTGTAATGCATTGTGATATTGGCACCATGTGTCCCTCAGTCTTTCTTTACAACTCACTCTTCTTTCACACTTTAATAATTTTTATTTAGTGAACCCACTGAAATGACAGAGAAATGTAAGCAAGTAGTGTCGGAATCATCACAAAAAAATTTAAACAATCAATCGTCTAAAAAAAAGTGAAAGTGCTACAAGTAGAGCATTGGTTTATGGAATAGGAAGAACAACAGTATATGATATGAAACATGATGCAAACAAAATTGAAAACCACGTGTCGAAAATGGAAACCACTTGATGGTAAGGTTAAAAGTTGTAAAACAATGAAGCTTCCTAAAAATGAAAAATTGGATACTGAAATATTTCAATGGTTTGAAGGAATTCCATTGTCGGGATCTATAATAATCGAAAAAGCCATTGAAATCAATAAAAAACTAGGCGGAGATCCTTCATTCGAGCCTATCATTGGATGGTTAGACAAATTTAAGTTTTCACTGTTGTATTTGACAGTTGTCGATCAAGGGGAGAAGCTAAGTGCAGATACCACAGCAATTTCTGTTTATCGTTGAAAACTACAGAAGGAAATACCTGACGAAGTTTGATTAAGGCCCAAATATACAACTGCATTAAGACTGGCCTTAAATGGAAGGCACTACCTCAAACAACACTGGCTGAACATATAGCACCGGGATATAAGATGCAAAAAGACTGAATCACTATAATGGTGTGCGCTAATGCCAGCAGTAGTCATAAATTGCCTTTGGTTGTTATAGTAAAACTAAAAAAGCCTAGAGGATTTTAAAATATTAATTTAAATGCTTTGCCAGTTAAATATTTCTCACAAAACAATGCATGGATGAGCCAAGATATATTTCATGATTGGTTTCATAAAATATTTGTACCACGTGTTACGAATTTAACAATTTAAGTGTTACACAAAATTAATACTTGCTAAGCAAGTGTTACTTTTGTGTAAAATTCATAACATTGCCTTGCCTCCCAAAAGGCTTGAGGGGTAATGAAACAAAAGAAATTGACTGACTTTTTTAGAAAAGAAATTTAATTATGTAATATTGTTTTCTTTTAAATTTCTTTAATGGCATTAGAACAATGGTGTATGTATGTAATATTGTTTTCTTTTAAATTTTTTTTATGACATTACTAGACGAATGCAAGTCAAAATATTAAAAATAGGTATGTATGTAGATATCTGTACTATGATTTTTTGATGACCCAGTAAAAAATAAATAATAATTAAAATTTAATTAAATTTCATTAGGTTATGTATTATGTAATAAAATAAACAAGTTAGAGGACCCGGTCTATTGTATGTATAATGTTTTTAATGTACATATTCTATTATCCATCTATTCAATTATCCGTCATGGTCTCAGTCCCATACCCTGATGGATAACTGAAGTTCTACTATATTATTTTTTGCAAAAAAATACAAAGAAGACCTGTTCAGGTGGTGAGTAGAAGTGATCAAAATGATTGTCTTCATCATAAATCTAGAGAGTAGGCAAACTTGACTTTAAATTCAGTCAGTTCAATACGTTTGAACCAAATCAAATTATTTGACAGAAGGGGGGTATTTTTTTTCAAGTAGTCATTAATAACCAGAAAATAAAATTTCATTCAACATATTCACATGGGGCAATATTATAAGCTTCTGAAGAGTGGTATGTGAAAATGAGAATGCATAATACAATTTGATACTAAGATTACAAAATTACAAATAAAAAAAATTAATGCCTTTATGATTATAATATTTTAATGCTCCTGAGCAAACTGCTTTACTGATCAGAGGGGAAAAAAGAATTCAATGAGAAATATCTAAAACTGCCTGTGTTATTTTTAACTTGGTTAATTTTCTCATTCATTAAGATGACTGTGTTACAGAATTTCATACTGATAGTGTCAGGTTAAGGCTCTAAAATCAGTTTCTCTTAACAACAATTTTGGCTTCAACTTTTATAATAAATGTTGCTGCTGTTTGGAGGTTTAATGGCACATCAGTGCAGCAAAATCAGTTATTGCATTTAGAGAAAGTTTCAAGACTTAGGATTAGTGTCCAGTTGGTTGTTTGGGTTTTAATGGTGCATCAGCAACTAGGGCTATAATGCGCCAAAACCATGTCCCATACTGGATAACAGTAAAAATTGTAGTGACGTAGTTGCTTAGGTTACTATGTCAATATGTATAAAAATATAAATATGTACAAGGTATTAGTGTCCAGTTATAATGATGATAAAAACATGAAAATGCATAGAAGAGAAAATGCATAAATACTAGATTGGAGTATTCCAGAAAGGAATTATAATACATGAATCTGTGTGATGAAATATTTTCCTGTAAATAAGAGAACTTAGGAAATGACAACACTGCACTGAATTAGGATACCTTAGCACATTTAAACTTCACCTACCACTTTCTTTTAAATTTTTCTTTTTTTTTTTATTTGGAAATAAAATCACATCTTCCCATGAACTTTTCCCCACCAATATTTTCTAATTGATTATACCATATTTTCTGTTTTCATTTTGATATACTATGAATTACAAGACATTAAATTTTTTTTTGGCATTTAACAGACACCTGATTAGCAAAAGCATCTACCTTTCTTCTAAGCAACTCCCATTCCCACATGCTGTCTGTAAGATGTAGTAACAGCCGTCTAATTTTGCCAAAATGCCTTGATTTCACCTGCTAAACACAAATAGATGACAAAAATACCGACTTCACATTGCATCTGCCAGATACCACAGGAGAATCTGAGGCAGTGACCTTAAATTCTAAAAAAATATGATAAAAACTTTCTTTACTAAAACTTTCATTTATTTTTGTTTGATATTTTAATGAAAATCATAATTAATACATCACTGTTATAATTAAAACAAAACAGAGGGGGTATACAGATGCCATGCACATTCCCTTGTTACAATTGAGGGTGCAAGTGAGTGAGGCACCTCCGTAGCCAGGTGGGGAAGGAGCAGAAGTGCGTAGCACACGCTTCTTGATTAGATCGGGGTTCGAGCCCATCACCACCAAATACAGAGGATGCGGAAAGGTCAAGAGAATGACCACCACATATTCCCGGAGCAATATGGCCTTAGTTGCTAATGCTTCTAAAAACCAAACAACAAACAAGCAAGTGAGTGAAGGTTAATAGATAATAAATAAATACATTTTGTACCTCCTTCTACCAAGGTGAGCACTTAATATATTAACAAGAAATCAGTTTACAAGTTAAGACCACTAAATTACAGAATCATCTCTGGAACTCAAAGGAAACAGCATCCTAGAACTTGCCAGGGATTCCTAGCTCTGCTGGGCTGGAAGAATTAGCATGAGAGTCATCTTGAGAAAGTATCCTTACAGCCACTAAATTAAGACAAACATCTAGATCAGTGGTTCTCAAACTTTGTCTGCTGATGGCACCCTAAAACTATGTACTATGCTTTGTGGTACCCTTTTAAATATGACCATAACTTGGACAGTGTGGTGTAGCCCCCAAATTTACAGATGCATCTAAGATCATTTTTAAATTCTTGTCATTATAGAGAAAATGTTGTTCTGACATTATCATCCATTCTTAGGAAACCAAATTGATAATCACGTTAATTTCTACCAAGTGTTCAATTATTTTGCAACAAATATGCTTGGTTTTTCCTTTTAATTGGCTTTGTAAAGAGTTTTTGTCGCTTTCTGTATGTGATCATTGAATAGTTTGATAACCTTTTAAGCAGAATAACCTGAGTGATCAAATTTTTAGGATACCTTTAATTATCTTAGAGCACACTTGGCAATTAAAGTTCAATTAGAAGAAAGTGGCAACTATTACTTAAAAATACTTTCAGTTTTTCAAACTTTACTTTAAAACTCGGTCCGATCACATTACATTTCAAATGAAAGTTTTGAGTACAGTACTTTCCACAACTTTTTTTTCAGTGCTTTCTAACTCACGAAGTAGACATGATATGTGTCAAGCATTTTATCTATAAAAAAAATCATCCCATTCAGGAAATTGCTTTGATAATTCTGCAACAATGACTGATTTATTTTCATACCTTAATTGTATCTATTAATTGAAATGTGAATGGTGTTTTTTACCATAAGAAAAATTAAACAAATTCTTGGAATTAAAATTCAATTATACACAATTCACTCTAGTTAAAATAATTAAAATAATATAATTTTATTTTTTACTGTTAAAATAATTTTGAATTCATTGAATAATCAAAACTAAATTTTCATAAAGTTTACAGCACTCCTACAAAACTTGCAACACCCAGTGGTCTAGATGGAGGGAACAACATGGTGCTCGCTTCAGCTGTATTTTGGTTTAGCAGTGGCACTTTTTTGATGCTATTATCAGGTGTTGTTATTTGTTCTGTATTTGACCGGTTTTCTCCACTGTCCCTGGTAATACAGATGCCAGGATAATTCCATGTCAGTGATGGTATTTGAGCCCTGGATGGATCTTGTATACACCTTAAAATAAGGTTATCCATGCTTATGGGCTTTTTATTCTTCCTAGATTTCTGTTGAATGTATCACTAAAGTTTTTTTTGGATAGGGCTAGCCTCAATGAAATCCCTTCTTTTTTGATGGTGGATTATGCTGGTTATTTGGAATTTCTGGTGTTAAACTTAAGATAAACCAAAGCAACCGCTGTGTGGCATCACCCTCCCCCAAAGACTGTGACCCATACAACTCTAGAACGTGAGTCTGCCGAAATATCTAATCCTAGTTAGGCAGTCTTCATACTGAGTAAGAGATTACTATAAGCCAGATTGGTTCAGCATAGGAGAGGGAAAGAGGCAGGTGTGCAGCTTGTCTCTATAGCTCTAATTTCTACAACAAAAACATTATGAGAATGGCTGGGCTGGACAAAGAAGCAGCAGGAATCCAGATAAAAGAATGACTCATAAATAATTTGAGGTATGCAGATAATACCACCTTATTAAATTAAAGTAAAGAAGAAAAGATAAAACTTTTCAAGACAGTCAAACAAAAAAGAAAAAAATCTAAACTGATATTGAACATCAAGATAAAGGTTATTATTAGTAGTAGTAACAGCAGCAACACTACAAATGATGAAAGGTAGCAAGCTCATACAGAATTGGTAAAAAAAAAAAAAAAATACACTACCCACCTCATCTGTCTATCCCTGCTAATAATGTCTAATTCTTTCTTAAATTTATTCAGTCTACAAACTTCTGCAACACCAGATGGTAGTTTGTTTTTGCACATCTATCCTGCAGCCATTCTATTTCAATTTATGTCCCCTTGTGTAGGCAGTCTGAGAAAAAGTTAGAATACCTTACTTGAGTAAAGTAAAAACAACTTTACTCAACCCATTTAATGCCTCAAACACTTCAATCAGGTCTCATCACAAGTGCCTAGTTTCCAAGCACTGCAATTTGCAGAACCGAAGTCTTTTGTGATGAGAGTATCCCTTTGTGTTCTTAACTAATCTGGTTTCTCTTCTCTGCACCTATTCCAAGGAATCCACATCTTTCTTAAAATGAGGCTTCCAGACCTGTATGCAGTACTAAAGATGTGACTAACCTTATACAATATGATAATCACCTCCTAGTCCCTGCTGGCAAAGTTCCTGTATATCAGACAGAATCACAGGTTCTAGCAGCCTGTCTACACTGCTCAGAGAACTTCATGTTGGACTGTACAACTAGCCCCACCAAATCTGTTTCATTCTTCACCACCTTGAGTGTGATCCCACCCAACTGGTATGTTATTCTGGGATCACTGCTGCCCATATCCAGTATCTTGTATTTACCAATGTTAAGCCTCAATTGCTGCTTTTCAGCCCATTTGCCTAATTTTTCTAGGTCTTGCTACAATAGTATGCCTTAATTCCTATTATTAACCACTCACCAATCGTTCTATCATCTGCAAATTTAGACAATAAGCTTGATATGTCTTCATCAATATTAATATTGTAAACAGTAAGGGACCCAGCACTGAACTCTGAGAAACTCTGCTAATAACATTAGTCCACGAGCAGTGCCCATTAATAACCACTATCTATCTATCACTCAACTATCCCCTCATCCACAGTAATAACATACCTCTAATGCCGCACACTGTTCCACTTTTCACAGCAATCTTACATGTGGAACAGTGTCAAAAGTTTACTGAAATCTAAATATATAATGTCAAAATTATTCTTTCCATCTAGTTGAACTACTGACTACAATTCTTCCTCTGGAACAGAAGTAAAACTTACAGGTCTATAACTGCTCACTTAGCCCTTTTATTCCCCTTTGTGAATAGAAGACTCATTTGCACGCTTCCAATCTTTAGCCATTTCCAAGGATGCATTCGTAATTATGGATGTAGGTATGCTTACCTCTTTTTTTGCTTCTTTTAATATAACTGGATAAATCCCACCAGCCCCAGGTGTGCCTCATTTACTTTTAGCCACAGCAATTTCTCCTCCATTTTCATAGCATTAGTAGAGGCATACGATGCAAGAAAGCAAGCTTATACATCATCAGTTAAAAAAAAAAAAAAAAAAAATCCCATTTCATCCATTCACTCCAAATGTTTATCTAGTTTGGCCTTGTTATTCAAGCTGTCAATTCCCACAACAACAGATGGAATTTTTGTTCCAGCAATCAAACACCCGCTGGCTAAAGGCAAATTACCGCACATCTATCCTACAACTGTCTTTGCTCAATTTGAATTTAGCATTAGCATTAGTAGAGGCATATGATGCAAGAAAGCAAGCTTATGCAGCATCAGACAAAAAAAAACCACTCCCATTTCACCCCTCTGTTTATTCGAAATACCTGTCCAGCTAAGCATTAAATTTATTTAGGCTATCAACTTCCACAACAAAGGATGGAAGTCTGTTCCACCAACCAACAACCCGCTAGTTAAAGGCAAATTTCCGCACATCTATCCTACACCTGTCTTTCCTCAATTTGAATTTATGCCTTCTCAGGTGATTATTCTGAGCAAGAGGAAGAATCCCATCAGCAATGAGCATGCTCCAACCATTCAAGGCTTTATACACCTCTATCAGATCACCTCGCCGGTGCCTAGTCTCCAGACACTGTAATTTGCAAAATTAAGCCTTTCTTCGTAAGAGCAACCCTTTGTTCCATTAACTAATCTTGTTGCCCTTCTCTGTATTCATTCCAGCAGCTCTACATCCTTCTTGAAATGAGGCCTCCAGACCTGTATACAGTACTCAAGGTGTGGCGTGACCATTGCCTTATACAAGGGAATAATCACCTCCTTATCCCTGCTAGAAAAATTTCTGTATATCATTGACAAAACACCATGAGCTACTCTTGCAGCACATCTGCACTGCTCAGAAAACTTCATATCTGCCTAAAAAATTACCCCTAGGTCCTTTTCATTCTCTACCACAGTCAGTGTAGTACCACAGAGTTGATACGTTGCTCTGGGGTTACTGTTTCCCTTATGTAATACTTTACATTTGTCAATGTTAAACTTCATTTGCCAACTCTCGGCCCATCTGCTCAACCTTTCCAGATCATATTGCAGCAGCATACTGTCAATAGTGTCCTTAACAATCCTGCCAACCTTTGTATCGTCTGTAAACTTGGACATTAAGCTTGATATACCATTATCAATATCATTTATAAATACAGAAAACAACAATGGACCCAACACTGAACCCTGAGGGACTCCACTAATAACATTAGTCCACGATGAGCAGTGTCCATTGATTACCACTCTCTGTCTTCTCCCCCTCAACCATCCCTTTATCCATAGCAGCAATTTGCCTCCAATGCCACACTGCTCCATTTGTGCAGCAGTTTTCCATGTGAAACAGTATCAAAAGCCTTCCTAAGATCCAAATATATAATATCAAAGTTATTCCCTGCATCCAGTTCTTTCGTGACTACATCATAGTATCCAATCAAATTGGTCAAGCAAGACTTTCCCTTAACAAAACCATTATGTGTCCGAGCTATAACTGAAGTCTTGTCTAGTTGATCCTGCAGTGCTTCTTTAACCAGTGCCTCCATTAATTTTCCTGGAACAGAAGTTATACTCACAGGTCTATAATTACTTGTGTCAGCCTTTGATCCTCATTTGTGAATTGGGGTCACATTTGCACATCTCCAGTCTATGGGTACCTCCCCTGAGTCCAAAGAAGCTCTCATAATTATGGCTAAGGGTTTGCTTACTTCCTTTGCTGCCTCCTTTAATATAATTGGATAGATCCCATTCACCCCGGGTGCCTTTTTTATGTTTAACCTCAACAATTGCTCCTCCACTTTCCTCTCAGTTATTACAAAATCATCTAGCTCACTGCCAGAGTTTACTTCACTTCTGGCATTCCCCTTCCTGAATAAATCCTCCTGTGTGAATGTAGATGCAAAATACTCGTTTAGTTTGTTAGCCACCTGAGCAGGATCATCAACAGTTGAACCATCAATATCCAGTGGACCAATCTGATTCATCCCTTTCCTTCTAGAGTTTACATAGGTAAAGAACTCTTTTCTGTTTTTCTTTGCATCCTTTGCCAAGGATTTCTCATAATCTACCTTTGCCTGTCTCATCTCCTTTGTGACTTGGTTACATACCAGCTTATATCTATCATAGGCTTCCATGTCACCCATTAATTTATATGTATCCCATGCATTTTTCTTCTCTGCCATATGTCTCATTAGTTCATCTGACATCCATTTAGGCCTAAACTTTAAACAATATTTCTTAGTTGGTATGTAAAGCGTAGTAGCTTCCAAGATAAATTCTTTGAATGCTTCCCATTTTGAATTTGCTGTTGGTAACATCATCAGTTGGTCCCACTGTATAGAATTTAAATACTGTCTCAGTCCATCGTAGTCGCCTTTACGGAAGCAATAACCCTTCCCTTTCCCCCTGACGGTAGTTACCTCTTTGAGTAAATCCCACTTCAGCACACTGTGATCACTGCCACCTAGTGGTTTCTTTATCTGCAGATTCTTAATGCATAAAGAATCACTACTGATAATCAGATCAAGAGTATTACTCCTCCTAGTTGCCTTCCGAACATGCTGATGTAGAAAACAATCATCCAATAAATCCACAAAAGCCTTGCTAGTGTGAGTGACCAAACCACAAATTCCAGTCAATATCTGCGAAATTAAAATTTCCCCATTATAAGACTCTGATTTACTGGCCCACTCTATTTCCCTGTACAGTTTCTTATTATATTCATCAGAGTCATTAGGCCTATAGCACACTCCTACTCTCAATTTTGATCTCCCAATGCTTATGTCACACCAAACTGACTTGACACTGCACTGTCCAGCGATGTTGACTGGCTTCACTTCCTTGGATTTTATGTGTTTTTTAACAAATAGCATAACCCCTCCTCCCTTCCTATCCTGTCTATACACATTGTACTCCCCAAATTCTAGTTCTGCATTCCTTATATCTGTGTGACACCACGTCTCTGATATCCCAACAATATCGCCTTTGATGTTTTGAGCAATACCCCAAATTCATCAAATTTATTTCCCAAACTCCTAGCATTGGTGTACATGCAAGTATACATGCACCTGTTCCTATTCTTAGTTACCCTAACACAACCCATGTGTTTACTTGTATCGAAATGACTCCCAGCAGTCTCTGAAATGCCCTGCATATTGTTTTCCAGGCTGCTGCTCATTCCAATAGAAGCAGTGCAAGAATCACTTTCACCTCTGCCAGTGGCTACTGTTAATCTATTAGTGCTTGTATCCCCCCAAGCTAGCAGTTTTCTGATCCACCTAACGCTGCCTCAATAGCATCAGCAAATATTCTTGCACCCTTTCTATTTAAGTGTATCCCATCCCAGCAGAAGCAGTCTCTCCTGTTTATGTCCCCTCAGGCAATTAATCTGGGCAAGAGGAAGAATCAAATCAGTATTGAGCATGCTCAATCCATTCAAGGCCTTATACAATCAGATCACTTCGCAGGTGCCTAGTCTCCAGACACTGTAATTTGCAAAATTTAAGCGTTTCTTCATAAGAGCAAGCCTTTGTTCTATTTGCTAATCTTGTTGCCCTTCTCTGTACTCATTCCAGCAGCTCTATATCCTTCCTAAAATGTGGCCTCAGACCTGTATACAGTACTCAAGGTGTGGCTTACCATTGCCTTATACAGGGGGATAATCACATCCTTTTCCTTGCTAGAAAAATTCCTGTATATCACTGACAAGACACCATGAGCTACTCTTGCAGACATCTGCACTGCTCAGAAAACTTCATATCTGACTGCACAATCACTCCCCAGGTACTTTTCATTCTCTACCACCGTCAGTATAGTACCACACAATCGATACATTACTCTGGGGTTACTGCTACCCATATGCAGTACTTGACATTTTTCAAGGTTAAACTTCAGTTGCCACCTCTCAGCCCATCTACTCAACTTTTCTAGATCCCGTTGCAGTAGCGTACTGTTATTAACAACCCTGCCAATCTTCGTGTCTTCTGCAAACTTAGACATTAAGCCTGATATTCCATCATCAATATCATTAATAAATACAGAAAACAACAATGGGTCCAACACTGAACCCTGGGGGACTCCACTAATGACATTATGTTATTACAAACTCCACTAATAACATTTAGTCCACGAAGAAAAGTGATGATTGATTAACACTCTGTCTTCTCCCAATCAACCATCCCTTTATTCATAGCAGCAATTTGCCTCCAACGGCACACTGCTCCAATTTGTGCAGCAGTCTTCTATGTGCAACAGAATCAAACGCCTTTCTATGATCCAAGTATATGATATAAAAATTATTCTTTGCATCCAGTTCCTTTGTGACCACATCATAGTATTCAATCAAATTGGTCAGACATGACTTCCCCTTAACAAACCCATGTTGAGTCTGAAGTATAAGTGAGGTCTTCTCTAGATGATCCTGAAGTGATTCTTTAACCAGTGTCTCCATTAATTTACCCAGAACAGAAGTTAAACTAGCAGGTCTGTAATTACTTTTGTCACCCTTTGATCCTCCTTCATGAATTGGGGTCACATTTGCACACCTCCAGTCCATGAGTACGTCCCCCAAGTCCAAGAAAGCTGTCATGATTATGGCTAAGGGTTTGCTTACTTCTTTTTCTGCCTCCTTTAATATAACTGGACAGATCCCATCCACCCCCAGATGACTTTCGTATGTTTATCTTCAACAATTTCTCCTCCACTTTGCTTTGAGTTATTGAAAAATCATTTAGCTCACTGCCAGAGTTTAATACACCCTCTGGCAATCTGCATCCCCCCCCCCCCGAATAACTCCTCATGTGTGAATGTAGATGCAAAATACTCATTCAGTTTGTTAGCTACCTGAGCAGGATCATCAACATTTCAAACCATCAACATTCAGTTATTACAAAACCATTAACTTCCAGTTATAACTTTGTGTACTCATGACATCCCCATCACTAAAAAATTTCTCAAATATGAACATATATGCAAAATATTTATTTAGTTAGTTTGCCAGCAACCTGAATAGGATCACCAATAGTTACGCCATTAATATTCAGTGGGTCATTGTAGTTCATCACTTTCCATCTAGTGTCAACATAAACAAAGAATTCTTTGCTACTTTTCTTTGTAGTCTTAACCAAGGACTTCTCATAATCTGCCCTAGCTTTGCCTAATCACCTTAGGGCCTGATTACAGACTATGCTGATTTTGTCAATCAGGATGATCAACAGATTAAAGGTCAAGTGGAGGTAGTAGATAATTTTGTTTGCGTGGATTCCAGAACAGATAAGGATGATCGATGAATGGGAGAAATTAAAAGCAGACAACAAGGGAGTGCTAATAACTTCTAGGACTATACAAAACAGTAGGAGTGCTGGTTTTTCCAGACTCGTACTGTTCTGGTACTGTTGTAATGTACGAGTGTGAGCTGGACCTTGAGGACAATCAAGAAGAAAGAGTGACTCCTTCGAGTTATTGATCTGGAGAAGGCTGCTCAGGATACCATGCACAGCAAGGAAGAACAATCACTGTGTTCTGATCCAAATATAATCTGCCTATTCCCTTGAAGCAATGATAGTCATTACCTTGAAGCAATGATAGCATAAGTTATACTACTTCATACATGGAATGCATGCACACAATGCCTTGAAGAAGGAAGGAAACAAAAGAAAGCAGAAGAGGAGGAGAAAATGTAAGACGTATGAAAACTGATGAAATTAAGTGGATTTGTTGAAAGACTCACCAGGAGTCAAAATCAACTGATGGGACTTGACAACAATGATGATGAAAGCTATATTTTCAATCATTCATTTTTCTTAAATGAGCACACCACTTGGCTGCTCATTTAGATTTGGTACATATATTCACCATTTGGCACAAGACTGCTAAATTTTAGCCACCTGTTGTTTGATGAATGGCAAGAAGCTGCAACCAGTCACAACAGTGCCTCCAAGTTTTTAAAGAATAATGATCTCATTTCTAAATTGAGCATAACCAGACATTAAAGACAGAAAAACATACTGCAGAATGGCATTTGTTTCTCAAACTTTTCTGAAGATAGGTTGTTTTGTCTAGTATGATGAAGTCTTTATCCACTTGATTGATGTGGATATTGATATCATTCTTGAGACTGTACAGGACTTTTTCCTTTCAGTGATTGGGAGGTTATCAACTGGTTTGGTTACTTTGTTGCTGGAGCTGCAGTTATAATTGTTAAGGACTCAAATTAAATGAAGTGTTAAGGCTTCTCTCTTCCTTAGATCTTCAGTGTTTTTTTTCCCCAAGGCATCCAAAAATGAGTTCAAGGACGGGAAGTTTATTTTAGTATTAATAGTGGAAAAGGATGTAAGAAAGGAAGCTTATACAGCATTAGCAAAAAAAAAAAAAAAAAAAAATTAGTTTTTAATTTTTTTAACTTAAAAATTTTAGTTCTTAAATTTTTAAGAACTAATGTGAATCGCACATACCTTTACAGGGTAAATTACCTTCTTCAGTTAGTAGCCTACTGCTCTGATTACAGATTAGGAATAGATGACTGGTTAGGGCCTTCTGTGTAGGGAAAGCAATATTTATACCTATTTTAGGGTTTATTTTCTTTGGCAGGTTCACTAATTTCAATATCCAAGATGACAGTTAATGGGAAAAACACTGGGGTCTACCAATCAACAAATGAATAAAATGTAAAATCCAAGATGACAGAAAGAAGATGTAAGGTTGGAATCTAGAGGTTATATGTATGAGAGTACTTGTTACTGTCGCAACTGTGGTTCCATGGAAGGAAGTAACAAGTCTGGCTGATCTTGTACTGCCATGATAGGAATTGTTATTTGATAGTCTGATGATAGTTCTATGTTGAGAGCTCATGGGAGAAAGGAGGAAGAAAACAAAAGTCGATGGTGCTTGTGTAGAACTCAAAGTAAAGCATAAAGAATTTTGTGTGCTTTACTTGGGAAGACAAATCTAAGGTGGCTGTTTAAGTTGATAAGTTTTACACTGCCAAATCAAAACCCTTCCAGTAAAGGGCTGTGTTGCACTCTGGGAACGACAACCAGTTGCTTCACAAAAATTACTTTGGATTCTCAGGTCGATGTTTATCTCTTCTGAAATAAACATTGACTTCTTCAGAAACTTCTGAAGAAGAAGCTGTGTCATGTCCAAAACAAAATAATCACACAGGCTGTCAAGCTACAAGTTCCACAAGGCAGCACCCTATCATCCATGTTCTTTGTCACAATCTTTGTGCCTCGCTTAGATTCTCTACAGGGATTTTTTTTTTTTTTTTATGAAACCCCCAAACACGAAAGGTATCGAAACTAGTACTTAGTACCGTGCATGGGTTGAAGGATAAGTATGGGGGGAGGGGGATGCCGGAAACTTTGCTCTGGAGACTAAACATGGGTTTCACCACTTCAAGCCTCCAATAAGGAAAGTGGTGGTATTTCACCGGTTGATGAAAGTCATCTACCACCTTTTACTGCATATGTTGGCAAAGCTGGCTGCACCTTGCCAAGTGATGTCAAAACAAAAAGACAGTGAAGCTCTAGCATCGAATAGCCATTTGACGACTTCTGCAAATAGGCTAACTTTTTTAGTTTCATACCATTCACTATCTTTGAGCACTAGCACAATAGGAACTGCAACCAACCAGCAAGTTAAATTCCTAGGTGTCATTTTAGACTCATCAGTCTGTCATTCGTTGTTGTTGTTCTTCTTTTGTTTTTAGGAGCATTAGCAACTAAGGCCATATTGCTCCAGGATGTGCAGTGGTCATTCCCTGACCTTTCTGCATCCTTCGTATTTGGTGGTCATGGGCTTGAACCCCGATCTAATCAAGAAGCATGTGCTACACACTGCTGCTCCTGCCCATCTGGCTACAGAGGCAGTCTGTAGCCAGATGGGCTACAGGCAGTCTGTAGCCTTGTAGTGCTTCCACAAAGCACTACAAGGTAACTCCAGAATTCTGGATTCTCAAATGGGCAAACAGCTGGGCTCACCTCTAAGTCAACAATGTACAAAATACATCCTCACTGTGCATAGAGCTCATATCATGAAAACAAAAGCACTTCTTAAAACTGCATATACATTAAGACATGATGACTTGAATATCTAGAGCACCATACGCTTCCCTTCTAGAGGCTGCTGAAGTTCCCTGCCAGTGTGTTCCAGCCCAAAGAAACTGACAAACTTCAACAGACATTTCCCCCAAATGCAATATGTCACACCTTAAATATACATCAAATAGGACTTAAATTGAACTATAGAGCAGCTACATTTTTGAATACTAGAAACGTGTAAAGTGCCAAATTTCCTATATCGGACATAATGTCCAAGTTTACAGATGATACAAAGGTTGGCAGGGTTGTTAATGGCAGTGTGCTACTGCAACAGGATTTAAAAAAGCTGGGCAGATGGGCTGCGAAGTGGCAACTGAAGTTTAACATCGGCAAATGAAAAGTACTGCATATGGGTAGAAATAACCTCAGAGAAATGTACCAACTGTGTGGTACTATACTACACTTAGGGTGGTAGAAAATGAACAAGACCTGAGAGTAATTGTGCAGTCAGATATGAAGTTTTCTGAACAATGCAGACAGGCTGCCAGAGCAGGTCATGGAGATTGTCAATGATATACAGGAATTTTTCTAGTAGGAAAAAGGAGGTGATTATCCCTTTGTATAAGGCAATGGTCAGGCCACGCCTTGAGTATTGCATACAGGTCTGGAGGCCTCATTTTAGAAAGGATATAGAGTTGCTTGAGTACAGAGAAGGGCAACAAGATTGGTGAGGGGAACGAAGAGGTCCTGTTAACAAGAAAGGCTTAAGTTCTGCAAATTGCAGGGTCTGGAGACTAGGCATCTGCAAGGTAATCTGATTGTATAAGGCCTTGAATGGAGTGAGCAGGCTCAATTCTGATGGGATTCTTCCTCTTGCTCAGATTACGAACCTAAGGGGACAAAAATTCAAATTGAGGAAAGACAGTTATAGAACAGATGTGTGGAAATTTGCCTTTAGCCAGCGGGTAGTTGATTGCTGGAACAAACTTTCATATGTTAAGTTCTGCAGTTATTTTTGTGGCAGTAGTTTTATGTTTTTAGGCTGAAATCATTTTTAGTGTCTGGCAGTCTCTATCAGTCAGCATCAATTTTGTACCACAGTTCATCCTATCAGATTTTGTTTTTCCATACTTGATGAATGTAGAAATCACTTTCGATCCATGTGTATCAGGCAAATATTTAATACGAAATAGTAGGGCATCCTTATTTGAATGGCTTCATAAATTGGTCTCCAATCATGGTTCACTATAAGATTCATTTCCAAATTCCTTTTCACATATTCTACCAACTAAAATGTAAATACAGGTCATGGACAACTGTGTTGATTCTTCCATCTTTTTCCAGTTCTAAGTGATATATTCTCCTTAATTTGAGAAGGGGAATTATTATATCGTATTAAGCCTCGATTTATTATTGTTATTTTTCCCTGATGTTGGAGGAATTCCACCTCATTACTGGCACTACGTACACAAGGTGATTGTTATCCAACTATTATTACTTTCTGGAGTTCCTTTGCTGTTCTCCGGCGTCTGCATGGTAGCACAGTGGTATGGTCACCATTCTCCCCACACCGAGTGGAAAAGGCCCGGGTTTGAATCCCATCGATGAAATTAGGAACTTTATGGGCTTTTTTCACTTCACTGCTGAGTTAGTTCGTCTCAGGCATAGACAGCAATTTTTTTTCCCCCAGAAATGGGTTTTTTCATCCAGGAAAATCGACCAGAGAACACTGCAATTTACAGACATAACACATATATACTAGCATAAATAAGAAATAATGGGTGGCCCCTAATTTAATAGTTTGAATTTTTTTTTTTTTTTTTTTTTAGGTGTTCTGGGTAGTTGATTGCTGGAACAAACTTCCATCTGCTGTTGTAGCAATTGATAGCTTAAATAAATTCAAGGAAGAACTGGACATAAGTTTAGAGAGAATGGATGTGTGAAATGGGGTTTTTTTTTTTTTTTTTGTTTTTTTTTTAGGCTGATGCTACAGAAACTTGCTTTCTTGCATTACATCCCTCTTCTACTACTACTAACTACTATGGTGGCACTAGAGCCCCCACATAAATATTTTGATTGTGATTTTAAAATGACTGTTATGGGCTACATAATCATAATCTATGGGTTACATAATCTACATAATCTTAAGGGAGGCAGCAAGCGAGTGAATTAAACCACTGAGGCTAATTATGCAAGCATCACTAGCTCTGGGAAGATTCCCTTGGATTGGAAAAGTGCAAATGTATCTCCCATACATAAGGGTGGCTCTAAAAGTGAAGTTGGAAATTATCGACCTGTCAGTCTGACTTCAGTAGTAGAGAAAATCATGGAGGCAATGATCAAGGGTGGAATTCAGGATCATTTGGATCGAATTGAAATTCTCAAGGATACTTAGCATGGTTTTGTAAAGGGAAAATCATGTTTAACAAATCTGGTTCGCTTTTTCGATAGGGTCACTCACGATCTGGATTTAGGGAATAATTTCGACATTGTTTATTTAGATTTCAGCAAAGCTTTTGACTCAGTCCCATATGAGCAGTTGCTTTATAAGCTGGAACAGGTTGGAATCACTGGGAAAATCCTTAGATGGATAGCAGGATGGCTTCAGGGCAGGAGGCAGAGGGTTGTGATAAATGGTTATTCCTCAGATTGGGTTGATGTAAGAAGTGGGGTTCCCCAAGGATCAGTATTAGGACCACTGTTGTTTTTAATTTTAATAAACGACACTGACGAAGGGATAGAGGGCGTGATGTCTAAATTTGCAGATGTTAAAATTGGTAGAGTAGTTAATGATCACTGTCAAGCTGAGCTTCTTCAGAGAGACCTAGATAGACTTCAGGAATGGTCAGAAAAATGGCAGCTATGCTTTAATCCAACAAAGTGTAAGGTATTACACCTGGGAAACAGTAATCCCAAAATATTCACTTGGTGGAGTTCAACTAAACCCAGTACTGGAGGAAAGGGACTTGGGTGTTACGATACGGTCAGACATGAAATTCTCTGAGCATTGTAAACAGGTTGCAAGGAAGGCCCATGGTGTCCTATCGATGATCTATCGAACTTTTGTAAGTATAGATAGGAACGTGATAATCCCATTATATAAGGCTTATGTTAGACCACACTTGGAATACTGTGTTCAAGTATGGAGACCGTACCTAAAGAAAGACATCGAGCTTCTTGAAAGGGTGCAAAGACGGGTAACTCGCCTGGTGAGATCGGCAAAAGGGCGTCCTTATGAAGAAAGACTTCGAATATGTGGGTTGCAGAGTTTGGAAACTAGACACCTTAGAGGAGATTTGATTGAGGTGTTTAAGGCTCTGAGAGGCATCAGTAAAATGAATGAGGACGAAATTTTCAAGATTATAAATGATGCTAGAACCAGGGGACATAAATTCAAATTACGGGGGGAAATGTTTAGATTGGACTGCAGGAAGTTTTATTTTAGCCAGCGAGTTATAAATTACTGGAATAAGTTGCCTTCATGGGTGGTAGAGGCCGACAGTTTGGGGAAATTCAAAGGTCATCTGGATAGTACTTTCCGGTAAGGGAGTCTGCGCGGATAGCACAGTGGTATCGTCACCGTCCTCCCCACACCGGGTGGAAAAGGCCTGGGTTCGAATCCCGTCGAACCCAGGCCCTTTCGAATTATGGTGGTGCATCAGGCAAAAAAAAGTTCCAAGTTACACTGAGAGAGAGAGAGAGAGAGAGAGAGAAGTAGAAAGGAATCGCCAAGAAAGAGAAGAATGATGATATCCAGCTCAGGACCCTCGGTGTGCCAAACCCAAACTCACCTAAAGAAAGACATCTAGCTTCTCAAAAGGGTGCAAAGACGGGTAACTCGCCTGGTGAGATCGGCAAAAGGGCATCCTTATGAAGAAAGACTTCAAATATGTGGGTTGCAGAGTTTGAAAACTTAGACACCTTAGAGGAGATTTGATTGAGGTGTTTAAGGCTCTGAGAGGCATCAGTAAAATGAATGAGGACGAAATTTTCAAGATTATAAATGATGCTAGAACTAGGGGACATAAATTCAAGTTACAGAGGGAAATGTTTAGATTGGACTGCAGGAAGTTTTATTTTAGCCAGCGAGTTATAAATTACTGGAATAAATTACTTACATGGGTGGTAGAGGCTGACAGTTTGGGGAAATTCAAAGGTCATCTGGATAGTACTTTCCGGTAAGGGAGTCTGCGCGGATAGCACAGCGGTATCGTCACCGTCCTCCCCACACCGGGTGGAAAAGGCCTGGGTTCGAATCCCGTCAATGACGAGAGGAACTTTAATGGGCTTTTTTCACTCCGTGGCTGAGTTAGTTGGTCTCAGGCGTAGATAGCAAGGTTTTTCTCCCCAGTAACTGGGGTTTTTCGTCCAGCAAAACAGGCAAATCAACCATAGAACATATGCAATTTACAGACACAAATACGGGTTAATGTATTTAATTACGGGCAACCCTAAAATAATAATAATTTTCCGATAAGGGAAGCGCATAGGATGATAGGTTTAATTACCTTTTTTTTTTATTAATTATTATTATTTATTTTTTTATTTTTTTTTTTTGGCTGGTGCAGCATAAGCCATAGGCTTTCTTGCACCATGCGGCCATTACTAATACTAACATCAAAATGGATAGAACTTGTTAAGAGTTACTTCTGTAATTCCACACAAAATTAACATAATTTATCAATAATTCAATCTACTCAGTGTTATGAAATATTTGTAACTGTATCTGTACTTGAGGCAGACAGAGATTTTATCGAAATATCGAGTTTATGAGTAAATCATTGGACTCAAGAGAGATTCTTTTAAACTACAGAAGTACCAACGTATTTCCAATATATAAAGGTAGTTCAAAGTGAGAAATCAGTAACTATAGATGAGTCAGTATGATTTCAGTGGTAGGGAAAATCTTGGAGGCAACTATTGTGTGCAATCCAGAGACATTTAGACAGAAATGGTTTTGTTAAGGAAAACCCTTGTTAAACTAACCTGGTAAGCTATTTTGACAATTACCCAAGAGTTGGATGTAGGGAACAATTTCAACACGGTTTATTTGGATTTTTGCAAACCATTTAACTCAGTCCTTCATAAGAGGTTACTGTATAAGCCTGAACATGTTGGGCTTACACAGAAGATTCTAGGATTGATTGCAGTGTGGCTGCAGGGCAGAAGGAAGAATGTTGTAATTAATGGATGTTCTTCTAATTGGTGTAAAATCAGAAGTTGGGTCCCCCAAGAACCAGTCTTGGACCACTGTTGTTTCTGATTTTCACAAACAACATCAATAGAGGGCTTGATGTCAAAATTTGCAGACAATGTAAAGATTATGAGAATCTTTAATGATCTGTGCCAAGCAGTCCTCCTTCAGAATGACCTGAACGGGCTTCAGGAATGGTCAGAAAAGTGGCAACTAAGTTTTAATGCAGCATAATTCAAGGTCTTACACTTGTGGAATAGCAACCCCAAAATAAATTATACACTTAGTGGGGTTGAATCAAAAACAGTAGAGGAAGAAAGGGATCTGGGAATTACAATATGGACTGATATGAGGTTTCTGAGCAGTGTAAACAGATGGCAAGAAAATCTATGATGTCCTATTGTTGCTTTATCAAACAATATCCTGTAGAAATACGTGAGTCAGAATCCCACTGTATAAGGCAATTGTAAAACTGCATTTTGAATACATGTCCAAGTATGGAAACCTCATCTGAAAAAAGAAGGTGAAAGGGTTCAAAGATGGACAACTCACATAGTAAGATCAGAAAAAGGGCAATCATACAAGGTAAAACTGATTATGTAGATTACAGAACGACCACACATATCTTAGAGCATATCCGATCGATGTTTAAAAGACTCTGAGAAGGGTTAAATTGAATGAAGGCAGAATTTTCAGTGTTATAGAGAATACTAGAACAGTCTAGTCTGAACCAAAGAGGTTTAGACCAGACTGTTCGAAGTTTTCTTTAAGCCAGCAAGTTGTTGCTTACTGGAAAAAGTTGCCTCTGTAGGTAGAAAAGGCTGACAGTCTGCAGAAATTCAATAGTCTACTGAATAGTTACCCATGTGAGGAGGGAAGTGCATAATTTGTATTTTCTTATCAAATTTTTTCTCTTTTTTTTTTTGGCTGGTGCAGAAAAAAACCTTGCACTATAAAAATACTTAATACTAATACTAATTTGCCTTTGTAAGATTCCTCTGAATATCTATTATAGAAATCATAATCATTTCAGTTATCAAATAATTTCCTTATTATTAGAATAAATATATTCAAACTACCTTGTATTTTGGAGCTCTGCGGCACCCATTTCTTCTGAGGTACACACTTCGTATAACTTAACATAATAATAAAAAATTAATTTACTAGTTAAAGAATAGAGTGGGCCAGTAAATCAGAATGCTTTTAACAGGAAGACTCAATTTTCAAGATACTGACTGGAACTTGTGGATTGGTCACTAGCAAGACGTTTGTGGATTTCATGGATGACTGTTTTCTACAGCAGCATATTAAACAAACAACAAGAGAAAAAGCAATACTCTTGATCTGGTTATCAGCAGTGATTCTTCGTGCATTAAAAATCTGCAGATAAAGGAACCACTTGATGGCAGTAATCACAGAGTACCGATGTGGTATTTCCTGAACGATGTAACTACCATCGGGGGTAAGGGGAAGGGTTTTTGCTTTCATAAAGATGACTATGGTGGTCTTGGACAGTTTTTAAATTCTATAAAGTGGGACCAAATTATGATAAGCTGAAACAGGTTGGAATCACAGGGAAAATCCTTAGATCAATAGCAGGATGGCTTCAGGGCAGAAAGTTGTGATAAATGGTTATTCCTCAGATTGGGTCAATGTAATAAGTGGAGTTCCCCAACGATCAGTATTAGGACCACTGTTGTTTTTGATTTTCATAAATGGCATCAAAGAAGGGATAGAGGGCGTGGTGTCTAAATTTGTAGATGATGTAAAGATTGATAAGAGTAGTTAAATGATCACTGCCAAGCAGAGCTTCTTCAGAGTGACCTAGACAGACTTCAGGAATGATCGTTCAGAGTGACATAGATAGACTTCAGGGATGATCAGAAAAATAGCAGTTTTGCTTTAATCCCGCAAGGTGCAAGGATTTGCAACTGGGAAACAGTAACCCTAAAATAACTAAATAAACACTTGGTGGAGTTGAACTAAGGTCAGTAGTGGAAGAAAGGAACTTGGGAGTTACGATACAGTCAACATGAAGTTCTCTGAGCATTGTAAAAAGGTTGCAAGAAAGGCCCATGGTATCATATCAATGATCTATCAAATATTTGCTAGTAGAGATAAGGATATCATAATCCCATTATATAAGGCCACACTTGGAATACTGTGTTCAAGTATAGAGACAGCACCTAAATAAAAAACAACAAGCTTCTTGAAAGGGTTCAAAGGCAAGTAACTCACCTGGTGCAATTGGCAAAAGGGCATCCATATGAGGAAAGACTTTGAATATGTAGATTGCACAGCTTGGAAACTAGGCACCTTAGAGGAGACTTGATTGAGGTGTTTAAGGCTCTGAGAGGCAAAAGTAAAATGAATGTTGTGGAAGCTAATAGCCTAAATAAATTTAAGGCTGAGCTGGACAGGCATTTGGAACGAATGGAGGGATGAAATGGGAGGGGTTTTTTTTTTGGCTGATGCTGCATAAGCTTGCTTTCTTGCATCGTATGCCTCTACTAATGCTAAGAGCCGCCAACACCACCCAAAATCTGTCGTGGAGAGACTGACAATTGCCCGGGAAGAAGGAGGAAGGGGCCTGGTAGACCTCATTGAGCAACAGAAGACAGCGATCGTTAACCTGAAGGATTACTTCCAGAAACACACAGCAGCACTCCACCAGGCCATAAGGAAGATGGACAAGCGGTATACCCCACTCAACCTAAGCGAGGAGTCCCCACCCCCAACCAGGAGGTACAAACAAAGCTAGAAAGATGAGCAGAGAAGACACTCCATGGTAGACACTACAATGATCTCCATCAAGATCACATTGATAAAACTGCTTCAAATGCATGGCTCACGAGCGGGACACTCTTCCAGGAGACTGAAGGATTCGTGCTCACCATCCAAGACCAGGTAATCAACACCAGGAACTATAGAAAATACATCGCCAAGGAGCCCGGAGTGTTCGATGACACATGTCGACAATGCCACCTGGCCTCAGAAACAATCCAACACATCACTGCGGGATGCAAGGTGATCATCCAGACTGAGTACACTCATAGACACGACCAGGTAGCCAGGATAATACATCAGAAGCTAGCAAGGAAATACTAGCTAATCGAAGAAAGTGTACAGTACTACAAGTACTACAAGGGGCTTAGAGGGGAACAGGTATCCTGTGTGTTATTAGACAATCAGCCTAAAACACTGATGAATCCAATATCTCTCTATTACAGAAGATTTAGAAAAAGTCCGGTTGGCCTGCCTTCCTAAAATAAACTCATGCACACCTCGATGGTAAGCCCTGTTACGTCACTTAGGTGGCAACGAACGTGTAGAGTGGTTCTCTTCAAGACGCCTGGTCAGCGTGAAGAGGAAAAGACCAAACCCTCCAGCATATGACAGCACGACAAAACAAATGGCCCTCAGTCCCCAGCAGCTTTCACTTACGGCAGCGAGAGGATCAGAGTGGAAGCAGAGGGTGCTAAGAATCTCTGGGTACGACCAGACTGCCATGCATGGAAACTGAACATGGCCTATTATAATGTAAGATCACTCGTCGGTGAAGACAGGATATTAGAGCTGGAAAAGGAATTAGAAAATGTGAATTGGAATATCATCGGTTTGGCTGAAACAAGAAGAAATGAATCACTTATAAGTTTATCAAGTGGAAATCTGCTGTACACCAATGGAAACAGTGAAAGGAGTGAAGGTGGAGTTGGGTTTCTGGTCCATAAAGGTTTTTAAAACAACATTTTGGAATTCAAAAGTACATCACCAAGGGTGCCAAGACTAATACTCAAGATTTCTAAGAGGTACAAGCTAAAGATTATAATGATTTATGCACCAACATCGAGCCATGATGATGAAGAGGTTGAAGAAATGTACACCGAAATTGAGAGTCTTCTAGATGAACAGAAAACCACTACACTATTATTATGGGGGACTTCAATGCTAAGGTTGGAAAAATACAAAACAGCGCAGAAATGGGAACTATAGGAAATTTTGGAATTGGTGAAAGAAATAAAAGAGGTGAAAGACTTGTGCAATTTGTAGAATCTCAAGGACTGTCAAATGAACACTTTTTTCAAGAAAAGGGTGAGCAGAAAGTGGACATGGAAGAGTCCAAATGGATTAACTACTAATGAAATCGACTTCATCCTCACTAACAGATGATGTATTGTGAAGTGATGTTACCGTCCTGAATAAGGTAAATGTTGGAAGTGATCACAGAATGGTAAGATGTACACGATATAGATGTAGGAAAGGAAAAAACTGACTTGAGTAAAAAATACAAAGGTCTTTGAGATAACAGAAGAGGAGAAAAAGCAGTATGAACTGGAACTTAACAAGTTTGAGCTTCTGCAGGCTGCTCAGGACCAAGATATCGACGAGGAATATTACAACTTTCTGAAAGTGATAAAGCCCAAGAAACCTATAGGGAAAAAGAAATCCAAAGAAGAAAAAATTAGTCAAGAAACACTTGTCATTATGAACCGAAGACGACAAATGAAAAGCAAGAAAAACATAGACAGGGAAAAAATTGAGTATACTGAGTTATGCAAAGCCATTAGAAAGAGACTCAGAGAGGACATAAGAAGATTTAACACAAGAAAAGTAGAACAAGCATTAAGGGAAAACAAAGGATTTAAATCAGCAGCCATGAGCAGTAATACAGAAAGACAAATGATACTGAAACTGAAGAATAGCGATGGTGTACTTATAAACAGCAGAGAAGGCATAATTCAAATAGCAGAAGACTACTATAGAGAATTATACAAGAAGCAGGGGAATGATGCCAGCAGTGGGGAAGATGGATTGCAAAGTAGCAACACATACGACATACCCGATATTCTTCCTGATGAGGTAGAACATGCATTAAGGAACATGAAGAATCAGAAAGCCCCAGGGGAAGATGAAGTTACTGTAGAGTTGTTAAAATTGGGAGGAAGAGACATAACACAAAAACTGGCAAGGCTCTTCATAAAGTGCATTAGAAAAGGTGTGACACCTAAGCAGTGGAATAATGCAATCATAGTTTTGCTGCATAAGAAAGGAGATAAATCAGAAATTGGAAATTATAGACCAATTAGCTTATTATCCCACATCTACAAGTTGTTCACAAGGGTCATTACTAACCGATTAGAAAGAATATTTGATGAGACTCAACCAAAAGAGCAAGCTGGCTTTAGGACAGGATTCTCAACTATGGATCACCTTCACGTAATATCACAGCTAATGGAGAAAGCAAATGAATATAAAACACCATTATGCCTGGCATTTGTGGATTATGAAAAGGCATTTGACTCCATACAGCATAAGGCAATGTTTCCGGCACTGGAAAGACAAGGAATAGATACCCCACATATTATGGGGTATCTATGCCTTGTCTATGCAATGTATCAACTCTGTGGTACTACACTGACAGTGGTAGAGAATGAAAGGGACCTTAAGTGGTTGTGCAGGCAGATATGAAGTTTTCTGAGCAGTGCAGACGGGCTGCAAGAGTAGCTCATGGTGTATTGTCGATGATATATAGGAACATTTCTAGCAGGGATAAGAAGGAGATTATTCCCTTGTATAAGGCAATGGTCAGGCCACACCTAGAGTACTGTATACAGGTCTGGAGGCCTCATTTCAAGAAGGATGTAGAGCTGCTGGAACGAGTACAGAGAAGGGCAACAAGATTGGTGAATGAAACAAAGGGGTGCTCTTACGAAGAAAGGTTTAAGTTTTGCAAATTACGGTGTGTGGAGACTAGGCACCTGCGAGGTGATCTGATAGAGGTGTATAAAGCCTTGAATGGTTTGAGCATGCTCAATGCTGATGGGATTCTTCCTCTTGCTCAGAATAATCACCTGAGAGGGCATAAATTCAAATTGAGGAAGGACAGATGTAGGATAGACATGAGGAAATTTGCCTTTAGCCAGCGGGTGGTTGGTTGGTTGGTTGGTAGAACAGACTTCCATCCCTTGTCGTGGAAGTTGATAGCCTAAATAAGTTTAAGGCTCAGCTGGACAGGTATTTCGAACGAACAGAGGGGTGAAGTGGAAGTGGTTATTTTTTATTTATTTATTTATTTTTGGCTGATGCTGCATAATCTTGCTTCAAATGCCTCTACTAATGCTAATTGTGATTTTTAAGAAAATATATGAGAGTGCTACCTCCTTTATTAGACTAGACAAAGACAGTAGGAAATTTAAAATCGAGAAAGGAGTTCGACAAGGAGACAATATCTCCAAAGCTGTTTACTGCTGCTCTTGAGGAAGCTTTCAGAAGACTAGACTGGTCGCAGAAAGGTGTCAATGTGAACGGAGAGTACCTAAACCATTTACGATTTGCAGGTGACATTGTGGTCATAAGCCACGATCCCAAAGAATTAGAGGAAAATCTTGATCAGTTATGCACAGTTAGTAAGGATTTTGGACTAAAAATGAATATGGCTAAAACAAAAGTAATGATGAATAAGTATGCCACAGAAAGGGAAATAATGATTGAAGGAGCAGTAATTGAAAAGGTGGAGTCGTATACTTATCTGGGACAGATAAGTATACGACTCCAAGAGAAGTCAAGAGAAGAATAAATTTTGGATGGATAGCATTCAGGAAATATAGTCACATACTGAAGAGCAATATCCCAGTTTGTCTGAAACGTAAAATAATGAACCAGTGTATACTCCCCACCATGACTTATGGAAGTGAAACTTGGGCACTCACCAAAAGAATGGAAGAGAAGCTGAGAACTACACAGCGAAGAATGGAACGAATTACATTGGGAATCAGACTGTTGGATAAGAAGAGAAACACATGGATTAGGCAGCAAACTCAAGTAAAAGACATTCTTAACAAAACTAAAGAACTAAAATGGTCTTGGGCAGGACACACAGCTCGAAGACATGATGACAGATGGACTAAGAAAATAACAGAATGGTATCCAAGAGGAGCTAGAAGGAAACCTGGAAGACAAATGCGGAGACAGATAGATGAAATTCATGAGTTTTTGGGTAGTAAATGGATGGCCAGTGCTCAAAACAGAAGGAACTGTAAAGTTGCTGGAGAGGCCTTCATCCTGCAGTGGATTGAAAATGGCTGATGATGATGATGACTACAAGTACAAATCCCAGGCAGTACTAGAGACCCCAACCCACAACTGTACTGGCACCGCACCATAATAATGGATAGGACAATTCGCACAATAGACCGGATATAACCCCTGTGGATAAGAAGGAAAAGGCTACCTATCTGATTGACATAGCGGTACCCAACATGGGCAACCTGCATAAAACCCATGGAGAAAAAAATCAAGAAGTACATGAACCTAATACAGGAGATCAAAGAGATGTGGCATATGCAACAAGTTACAACCATCCCGATCATCGTGTCAACCACAGATATGGTGCCAAAGACCCTACATAACAGCCTTGCAACAATAGGTCTCCCAGCAAACACCCAAAAGGAATTCCAGAAAGTGGCAATATTTTGAAGACTAAATGCACAAGGCATAAAATTTTATGGGTGAAATTAACTATATAATATCGGTGTAACTTGAGAAGTGTTATTTATTCAAAGTAGTGCAATACATGGTATCTCAAATAATGCCATTACACTACTTATGTAGTAAAATTTATAGGTAAACTATGGTGTATTTACACTGATATTATATAGTTAATTTCACTCATAACATATTATGCCTTGTGCATTTAGTCTTCAAAATACATAGTTATAGAAAAGTAAATAAAATGAGATTTATTATAAAATACTAGTGTGATCCTTGAGCTTGATGAGTTTTGGCTAACTTCATAAAATCTGGAGTATACTCAGATAGTAATAGTCTTAAGTCACCACAACTAACAATATACAAACGGTTTAGATTCTCTGCACTAAATCCTTGTTCGATGAGATAAGAAGATGGAAAGGCAATATAAAGAAGTTTTGCGTTTCTCCATTGAGCAGGAAATTTCACATGATGTTTTAGCCACGACTCGATGTCCTCTGCTGTTGAAGATTTGCTTTGATTCTTCATCACTTTGAAGCTCAACAATTTCTTCTTGCAAACTAAGTTCTTGGTCTTCTGCTTTGCAATGAATAAATTTGTTACCCAGACAGGTATTTCCAAATCAATCAAATCTTTAAAGTGATTCTCAAAGTCACTTTTCAGTGACTGTAGATATAAGCAATATTCTTCCAACTCAGTATAAATAGGATGTTTTTATGCTGCTCATGGTAGGAAACTGCAAAAAATCTCTTCTGCCAATGTTATATTTAAATAACTCCAACTTCATGATAAAAGTAGATATCACAGTATTAAATAAAATTAAACTTAAATGCTTCAACTGTCGCATCAGACCACCAAATGTCAATACCCCCCCTAAAGTTTGTAGTCATGCCAACTCTCCCTGAAAGGCTGTAATTCCCCCCAGGGGGCATTACCGCCCATGTTTGGGAATCGCTGACCTAAACCTAAGGAAGCCTCATTATTATGGTAAATGTATAACTGCCTCTTTTCCATCTGATTTTAATATCATTGTTAGTAGTCAAATGATAAGTAATGATAAACATGCTTATACAACATCAGCCAAAAAAAAAAAAAAAAATACTACTGACATCATTTGTCCATTCCCTCCAATAGTTGGTCTAGTTCTTCCTAGAATTCATTCAAACTACCCAACTTCCACAACAACTGATGAAAGTATGTTGCAGCAATCAACTATTCCTTGACTGAAGGCAAAGAGTTCCATACATCTATCCTGCAACCATACTTAATTTCAATTTATGTCTACTGAGGGCTGCTGGCTCAAGAGTATATCGTGTCCCCTTCGCCGATTTTCATTTTTTTTATAATGATTAATTTTACATTTTATTTACTTACAAAAAAGTAAATATGCAATATAACACGACATTTAAAATAAAACTCTTCATAAAAACTTTTAATTCAAATGAAAAAATCAAACTCTCAAGCACACATTACACAAATTACAGTACGCAAATTAAGATGGTATAAGGCCATTTTGAAATACTGTTTAAAAATATGTAAAACTCTAATTCCAAAAAGTTTTAATTTTGAATTTAATATTGTTTGTTTTTAACATGTTAACACATGCAATACACATATTTTTCTGCAAGCTTTGTTTTTGAGAGGATGGGGATGGCATTGGTGCCTGCTAAACCATCCCACCCCTAAGTCAGTGTCTACTCGGCCTTACCCTAAAGCCAGCCCTGTGTCCACTCGTGTAGTTGAGCACTAGGAACGATATCATCAGCACTAAATTTGCTGAATTCATTCAAAGCCTTAAATACCTCAATCAGATCTCCTAATAGGTGCTTATTTCTAAACACCACATTTTCTTTGTAAGCATACCCTTTTGTTCCCCTCAAAGAATATCCACATCCTTCTTAAAATGAGACTACCATACCTGTATGCAGTCTTCAAGATACAGTGAAACCATTTTTTATACAATCAATAATCACCTCCTTATTCCTACTAGCAAAATTCTAATGTGTCATTGAAAAAACACCATGAAATGATCTGACAGCCAGTCTGCACTGCCCAGAGAACTTCATATCTGACTGCATAATTACTCCCAGGTCTTCATTTTCCACTACCCTGAGTGCAGTAACACATAGCTGATATATAAATATGGGATTACTTCTTCCCATATGAAGTACCTTGCATTTGTCAATGTTAAACTTCAATTCCCATTTCTCAGCACTTCTACCTAATTTTTCTGGATCTTATTGCAGTAGCATACCTTGTTTAGTGTCATTAACAAACATGTCAACCTTTGTAGACATTAAGCCTGATACACCATCAATATCATTAGCATAGTAGACACATATGATGCAAGAAAGCAAGCTTATAGAGCATCAGCCAAAAAAAAAAAAAAAAAATTCCCATTGCACCCGTCTATTTGCTCCAAAAGTTTGTCCAGTTCTTCAATGAATTTATTTAAGCTATCAACTTCCACAACAATAGATGGAAGTTTGTTCCAGCAATCAACCAACTGCTGGCTAAAGGTAAAATTCCACACATCTATTCCGACAACTGTCTTTCCTCATTTTGAATTTATGCTCCCTCAGGTGTGTAATCTGAGCAAGAGGAAGAATCCCATCCTTACTGAGCTTGCTCAAACCATTCAAGGCCTTATACACCTCAATCCAGAGGCAGACTGGGTCAAAAATTGTAGCTGAATAGTGTTTATGGTCGCATTGTTTATGACTAAAATCACACCAGCCTCTATCGGTCTCTGGCCTCTAGCCCACAAGGATTTTCCCATTAAGTCTTAAGGCCAGTCCGCCCCTGCCTCAATCAGATCACCACGCAGGTGACTAGTCTCAAGACTCTGCAATTCACAGAACTTTCTTGATAAAAGCAACCCTTTGTTCCCCTCACCAGTCTCATTGCCCTTCTCTGTACTCGTTCCAATGGCTCTATATCCTTCATAAAATGAGGCCTCCAGATGTATACAGTACTCAAGGTGTGGCCTGACCATCGCGTTATACAAAGGAATAATCACCTCCTTATTGCTGCTAGCAGAATTCCTATATATATCACTGACAAGACCTCACAAGCTGCTCTGGCTGCCTGTCTGTAGTGTTCAGAAAACTTCATATCCAATCATATTGGTCAGAGAAGAACTCCTCTTAATGATTTCACTCTTACATTACTTTTCTTCTAAACAGCCACTGAATCTGTACAAATTATAGGCTGAAAAAATGCCGCAAGTGAGGTCAGAATGTCTGTGTGTCTGAAATTCTGCCCAGATAGGTAGAAGGGATTACATCATTTAACTCAAGACATGAGTGAATCTGCAAGGCTCTGGTGGTGGGGGAATTTTTATCAGCATGGCCAGCACATATAGGTAGAAGGAATCTATTTTGTAGAGATGGTATTCATTTTAACAAAGATGGTGCAAGAATTTTTGCTAGCATCATTCAGGATACCTTAAGGGTTTGGGGAAACTAGTTGAGAGTAGGGGGAAAGAAGAGTAATATAAATCCACATTTATCTGATGATATGGGTCAAAGTACAGTAGAACTTTGATTGTCCGTCACCCTATTCACTGTCAGTCTCTGTTAACCATCATTTAACCCCCACTATACCATAATCCATTGTGATATTGGCGCCACATGTCACTCAGTCTTTGTTTGCAAGTCAATGTATATGGTTGTACTTTAATCTCTTCTTTCATATTTTAATTTTTATTTAGTAAACCCATTGAAATGACAGAGAAATGTAAGCGAGTAGTGTTGTGACTATCACAAAAAATTGAAATAATCAATCGTCTAAGAAAAGGTGAAAGTGCTATAGCATCATTTATGAAAGTATAGCATCAGTTTATGGAATAGGAAGAACAACAGTAAATGATATGAAACATGATGCAAACACAGTTGAAAACCACGTGTCGAAAATGGAAACCACCGATGGTAAGGTTAAAAGTTGTAAAACAATGAAGCTTGTTAAAAATTAATGGATACTGCAATGTTTAAATGGTTTGTTCAAAAAGTAGCCAAGGAATTCCATTGTCGGGAGCTATAATAATCGAAAAAGCCATTGAAATCAATAAAAATCTAGGCAGAGATCCTTCATTCAAGGGTAGCATCAGATGGCTGGAAAAATGTGTTTCACTGTGGTATTCGACAGTTGTCGATCAAGGGCGAAAAACTAAGTGCAGATAGCACAGCAATTTCTGTTTATCATTAAAAGTTACAGAAGGAAATACTTGACGAAGTTTGGTTAAGGACCAAATATACAACTGCGATGACACTGGCCTTAACTGGATGGCACTACCTCAAACAACACTGGCCTCAATGACCAAACATATGGCACCAGGATATAAGATGCAAAAAGATCACATCACTATAATGGTATGTGCTAATGCCAGCAGTAGTCATAAATTGCCTTTGGTTGTTATAGTAAAACCAAAAAAGCCTAGATCATTTAAAAATATTAATTTAAATGCTTTGACAGTTAAATATTTCTCACAAAACAATGCATGGATAAGCCAAGATATAATTCATGATTTGTTTCATAAAATATCTGTACCATGTGTAAGATCACATATGGCATTAAAAAGTTTACCACAATATGCAATTCTACTGATGGACAATGTGCCTACTCATCCTATACACGTATGTGATTTAAAAAGCAACGATGCCAAAATATCATGCCACTTTCTGCCAGCAAACACATCTCTCATTCAACCGATGGACCAAGGTGTGATTGAGGGTATGAAACGTCATTATCGCAAAATGTTCATTCAAAAACCTGTTTTGGTAGAAAATAAATTAGATGTGATAGAGTTTTGGAAAAGCTACACTATTAAAGATGCAATTTTCAATGTCGCTGATGCCTGGAATGTTCGAACATAACTTGCAGTTATGTTCGAACGTTCCTGGTTTTAAAAATATTTCAATAGAGGAAGTAAACGATTGGCTGTATATGGACAAAATGAACGTTGGATGTGAAATTTTATAAATTGTGCAAAGAGTGATGACAATTCCAGATGATTCTGAAACTGAAGAAGAAAAAGTTGCTGCTGATGGAACAACAAACATAATTAGCCACTGTGAAGCTGAAACTATGTTGTCAAAGTGAATTGAGTGGGTGAGGTACAAAAAGAAGCAGATGCTACGCAAGTCTTACTTTTGGTAAAATTCGTAACACTGCCTCCCAAAAGACTCGAGGAATAATGAAACAAAAGAAATTGCTTTTTTAGAAAAGAAATTTAATTATGTAATATTGTTTTCCTTTAAATTTCTTTAACGACATTAGAACAATGTTGTATGAATGTAATTTTGTTTTCTTTTAAATTTTTTATGACATTACTAGACAAAATATTAAGTCAAAATATATTAAAATAATCAAAATACAGGAAATCCCCGACTTACATAATACTCGACTTATGCAAATTTGACTTTACATTAGTTTTTGCTGGCCAGTGCAAGCTGAAAAAAATATGGAAAAGTATTTTGCAGCTGAGGGATAAATGGAGATATTGTGAAAATAACACACTGCTTTTTTTTTTTTGTAATTCGTTCCAAGTCCTTGGAAGTTGAAAATTTTGCTATATTACTAAGTTATTTTTCTCTCTAAAAGGGCATATTTATTAATGAAATTGCACTACCCTTTCATCGTTATCATATTATTATTATTTATTATTATTAGCCACATGGTACAAGGAAGCCTGAGGCTTATGCTGCACCAGCCAAAAAAAAAAAAAAAATCCCGAATTACAATGAGAGAGAGAGAAGTAGAAAGGAATCACCAAGAAAGAGAAGAATGATGATATTCAGCCCAGGACCCTGGGTTTTCCAAGCCCATACTCACCAGATATGAGCCCCCGGGGTTTAATATATGTTCCCATTATAAGAATCAATTTTGAATGCCTTTGTGATATTTTTCTAAAGCATATTTCTGGAGGTCGTGACCAAAAACAATAAAAACAATTTGCACTTTCTGGTTTATTGGGCTTGTCTGTTAGTGCATCTAATTATAAATGGGTAGTAAACTCGATCTTATTGCATTTGCAATAATACCGATAACTGGAATTCTGTGAGTCACGGTATTATGGTGATTATGGTTAATACGGTTTTTAAGTTACAGTATTATGGTGAAATGCGTTTCCCCTTCCACGAAATCTTCACTCATGTAAAAAACAAAGTTTCTCAGAAACTTCTCTTCATTTCGATTTATGTATTACAATGATAAAGGGAAAGCAACCATGGAAAGTGCAAGTGGTGGTAGTGCCAGGAAGTGAAACAAAATTGATTTAGAAATGTTCCTGGTGAACCTTAGAAAAACCCTGGTGAAAATGATTAAGAAGTACAAAGCAAGACACAGTTTGTCATCTATTGCAAGAGAATTAGATCTCGCTGCTTCAACAGTGACTACTATTTTAAAGGACAGTGCGCGTATAAAAGAACATGTCAAAGGATCAACACACTTAAGATCAACCGTGATCACAAAACAGCGTTCAGGTTCTATATCGAAGATGGAACAGCTATTAATAATATGAAACAAAAATCAGATTCAGAAGCGAGTGCCTCTGAGTCCAATGGCCATTCAAGCAAAAGCAACAAGTATTTACGAAGATATTAAGGATAATACGGCAAACCCCAACTCAAGTTCGTGACAAGCAACGGGTGGTTTAATAGGTTAAAGCTTCGTGCTGGTTTGAGTGAGAGTCATATTTCTACTGCAAAACACGACTTCGCTCATCCAACCTGTGGATCAGGGTGTTATTTCGAATTTAAAAGCATACTATTTACGCACAACATTTTCTCAGGCATCTGCAGTAAATGGTAAGAAATTTACGAATTTGAGACTTTTGGAAATCTTACAATATTAAATTGTAATATTAAACAATTAATATTAAACGGCATATTAAATATTAATAAGCCCTGGGTGGAAATTAATAAAAGTTGTTTAAATGGCGCATGTAAGAAAATATGCCGATGGCATGTAAAAGGCTCTGAAGGATTTGAAAAAGAAGAATCATATGAAGAGGTTCATATGAAAAGAAGAATCATATGAATCATATCAAACCTAGCCATCTGTAATGGCTAGGTTTGAGATGGATCCTGACAGAGAATGATTCTTAAAAGTTAACAGAGGGGTGAATGATATGCTTGCTTGCTAAAAAGAAATTATGATGAAAAGAAAAAAGCCACTGTCCAGTCATCTATTAATATGTTTTTTAATAACATACACGTATAAGTTATAAATCCAGTTTAATGTAAGAATACAAATATATACTAACAGTTTATATTAGTATATATATTTGTATTCTTACATTAAACTGGGTTTATAACTTATACGTGTATGTTATTAAAACCATGGACCCCAGTACACCAGGCCCATTCATTACTATTAATATGTTCTTTTGTAAAGTTGAGCGGCCAACTCCTACTAAATCTCCACAGCCATCCACCTCCACAGCAGCGTACTTATCAGCTAAAGGTCGATTCTGGCAATGATGCTTGAGAGGTAAAACTTACTGACTATGCCTGTCTCCTCTCTTTTTTTGTAATTTTACAATTTTGAAATTTTTTAAATTGCATGCTTTTGTAATTTTTCCTACATATGAGATAAAAAATTGAATAAATATAATAAATAATTCTATTTACATGTTTGTTGAACATTTTATTGAGCACAGCTGCGAGTGCTTTACAAGCTTGGGGGAAATTCCAACTTACGTAGAGTTCTGCAGAACGCAACCCTTACTTAAGCAGGGAGTGGCTGCAGTAAGTCAAAATATTAAAAATATTTTGACTTACTTACTATGATTTTTTTATGACCTGGTAAAAAATAAATAATAATTAAAGTTTAATTAAATTTCATTAGGTTATGTATTATGTAATAAAATAAACAAGTTAGATGACCCGGTCTATTATACGTATAATGTTTTTAATGTACATATTCTATTATCCATCCATTCGATTATCCATCATTGTCTCGGTCCCATACCCTGGCAGACAATTGAAGTTCTGCTGTAGTGCTTGCACTCACCTCAAGAATTCCTGTTTGTTGGCATAACAACTGATGTTGGCAAGATGTTCTAAGAGTAGCAACATTTCAAATGAGTGTGAAGATAAAGCTAAGGTAACAGGCCTAAATAACTACAAGGGGTGTGTCAGGATAGTAACCACAGAAGAATACTAGTCTTAACTGTGTCTACACTAATGTCAGAAGTATTGTTAATAAAATGGTTGAATTTGAACTCCTGGCTAGGACAACTAATGCCGAGATAATAGGACAAACAGAAAAACGTAGTGCCATCCGGAAATTGGGAATGACAAGTATGGCATGAATAATATATTTAGGAAAAATAGGAAAGAGAGAAAAGGCAGTGGGGTCATGCTTCTTATCAAAAGCAGCCTGAATGGAAAAAGAGCTTTTGCCAAGTCAGAAGTTGCATCAGCCAGCATACAATATGTGTGGTACTAGTTAGTTGGAAACAAAGGTATAATGAGAGTGATCTACAGACCAAAATATTGTGAAGAATATGACGAGAGTTTCTACATGCAGATGGAATGGGCAAGCAAGTAAGCATGCATGTCTTATTATGGATGGCTTCAATCTGCCCCATACTGACTGGAATATAAGTGGGAGGGGAAACTCACCATGGGAAAACTTATTTTTAAATAAATTGGGCTGGCAGAGCTGGCCAGGCTAAATGAGCACAAAAAGATAGCATGGGATAGTAACAGAAAGAGTGACAAAAAGTACTAAAGCCAACAAAAGCTACAAGTTTATCTGTAATGGCACGACGAATAACATTTGGGAGGAGAAGGCTGAGTATGAGAAAGTGCTAGCTAAGAGAGCAAAGAATAGGGACAAGGAATTTTTCATGTCTGTGAATACAAGGAAGAAAATGAATCAGATCCCTTTGTACTGGGTGTGGGAGTCTTATATAACCCAGCTGATGTTGCTGATCAATTGAATAGGTACTTTGCATCAGCCTTTACTGACAAAAGACCCTTTATGTAAGTAAGGATCCCAGAGTTGATGGCATATACCCACTAATTTTAAAGGAGGCTTCCAGAGAGTGTATAGAACCACTGAGGTTAATTTTGAGGACATCTTTGGACTCAGGAGAGAGAAGGTGAAGTAGTTCTAAGAGTGAAGTCAATAACTATAGACCTGTTAATCTGACTTGAGTGGCAGGGAAAATCTTGGAGGCAATGATTAAGAGTGCAATCTAGGAACATTTAGATAGAAATGGCATTCTGAAGAACACACAACATGGTTTATTAACAGAAAATCATGTTTAACAACCTAGTAAGCTATTTTAACACAGTTACTAATGAGCTGAATGTAGGGAACAATTTCAACATAGTTTACTTGTATTTTAGCAAACCATTTGACTTAGTCTCTCATGAAAGGTTACTGTATAAGCTGGAACACAGGATTACTGGGAAGATTCTAAGATGGACTGCTGGGTGACTGCAGTGCAGAAGGTACAGTTTTGATTAATGAATTTTTTTTAGATTGATATAACAACAGAAGTGGGGTGTCCCCCGAGGATTAGTTCTTGGACCACTATTGTTTCTGATTTTCATAAACTGATTTTCATCAATGAAGGAATAGAAGGCATGATGTCAAAATTTTCAGACAACATAAAGATCGGTGAAGTTAATGATCAATGGCAAGCAATGCTCCTCCAGGATGACTTGAACAGGCTTCAAAGAATGAACTATTTTTTAATGCGGCAAAATGTAAGGTCTTACACTTGGGAAATAGTAAACTCCAAAATAAATTACACACTTGGTGGGATTGACTTAAAAACAGTTGAGGAAGAAAGGGATCTGGGAGTTACAATATGGGTTGGTATGAACTTTATCGATAGGTCATCATGGAATTTTCTGGTTGGTATGACCAGAAAATTCCATGATGACCTATCGATGATTTATTGAACATTATCCTATATGGAGGTCATAATCCCACTGTATAAAGCAATAAGCTAAGACCACAACTGAAATACTGTGTACAAGTATGGAGACTTCATCTGAAAAGAGACACTGCTTCTCAAAAGGGCCAATGACCTGCATTGTAAGAGCGACCATAAGAGGAAAGACTCCGATTATGTGTGCTACAAAGCTTGACGAGTCACCCCAGAGGGGGCCTGATTGGGATTATAAGGCTCTGAGAGGGGTTAGTAAAATGAATGGTGTAATTTTCACTGTCATAAAGAATTCCAGAAGTAGGGTCCATAAATTCAAATTACAGGGGAAGAAGTTTAGACTAGTTGTAGGAAGTTTTCTTTTAGCCAGTAAGTCATTGATTACAGGAACAAGTTGCCTCTGCAGGCAGTTGAGGCAGTGACAATGTGAATAAATTCAAAGGTTAACCTTCTTGAAAAGAGAAATGAATGTTTTATTTTTTTTTGTACAGCCAAAACCTCCTTTAAGCTTCTAGACTCCATTAAAAATAGGGCAGTAATTAATGAACCGTCTCTCATGAAGATGTTCGTTTTTTTCCAAATCCTTTTTCTTTAACTACTTCCATGGGCTCTGTCCTTTTGAATTGGCATCTGTAATTTGGCTCCTCTCTTCTGATCCGGTCCAAACAAGTGCCTCTACCAATCAACATCCATTCATTGTCCAACTACTAACTCACAGCAATAACTTTTCCTCATTTATCCTTTCTGCTTCTGTTCTCTGGAACAACCTTCCTTTGCATGTATTTCCTGAAAATTACAATCAATAAAAATTCAAGTCTAATGTCAACAAATATTTTTTTTCCTTCTCAATCTTTAACCCATGCATGCACGATACTAAATACTACAGGTTCTAATACCTTTCGTGTTTGGATTCTAATAAAATAAAATTTTTGAAGACTAAATGCACAAGGAATAATATGTTATGGGTTGAAATTAACTATATAATATCAGTGTAAATACACCATAGTTTACCCATAAATTTAACTACATAAGTAGTGTAACGACATTGTTTGACAATTTGTGGCTACCTTCACAACGAGATACCAGGTGCTGCACTACTTCGAATAAATAATTTATTATTTATTCGAAGCCTACTGTTATTTTATCAATCTTATTTATTATCAATCAATGTTATTTATTCTCAGTGGGCACCACTACCCAAGGGTGGTGGTGCCCACTAAGAATAAATAACAGTAGGCTCCTCTACTAGAGGAGTGTTATTTATTCAAAGTAGTGCAATACCTGGTATCTCATTGTGAAGGTAGCCACAATATGGGATAAAATCAAATGATGCCATTACACTACTGATGTAGTTAAATTTATGGGTAAACTATAGTGTATTTACACTGATATTATATAGTAAATAAAATAAAAATATATTTCTGTGTTAATGCCTATCCTTTCTTATTCCACACATATATTTTTTATTTTGTAATTTATTCCATAGCAATGCTATCACTTCTTTCCTATCTAACAGTAAATATATTTGTGAGTGAGGTAATTTTTACCACAGTGTGTGGTAAAAATTATCTCACAGAAATATATTTACCGAGTTGTGAACACAAATAAGTTACCAAAATTTTTTCAAAGTTTGTGTTTTTCCAAAATCATGTTTTCAAGCATGTGTTAATAAGTCATGAAATTATGCCAGTCTCTGATGATATGGAAGCCCAGACCAAATGAGTGCGAAGTGTGTGCCAAAACCCTATACTGTCAGAAAGAGAAAGAGAGAGAGTACCAACTATGAGCCTGAGCCAGGATACCAGTTCTGTACATGTACAGGACAAGGTTGCCAACTGTCCCGATTTACAAATGAAAATCCTGTATTTTGCTTTATGCTAAGCAGGATAGCAAAAATCCCACTTTCATTTTTTTTAATGACTGATACATCATCAGTTTATATGATTAAATTAACAGAATTCATTCTGTCAATTCTGCACACTAATGGCATAACTGAGTAAACCTTTAGTGTGAGAGTAAAATTAAATAAGCTCAAGTGTGTTACAATATTTACAAGATTTCCTTTTTGTGCTTTTTTTTTTTTTTTTGCTCAAACATTTGTTAATTTTGTTGATGTGTGTGATATATACCAAAAATAAATATTTATAAAATATAGCAAACAGTGATATTTCCCCCCCCCCTTTGGGAGGGTGGTTTAAAAGGTTTGTCCCAATTTGTGATTTAAACATTACTATCACATGATACTCATGTGTGCTGTATATAATAACATGCTGCACGTTCCTTAGCCATTACTTCTTTTGGGTGAGCGTTCCCCCGCAGTTCAATTGTCACGATTTCAACTTTTCAAAATATGGTAATTCTACAAATCCTCTAATATATTAAGACAAACCAATAACATTCAATAGTAAAATCAGTATTTATTTATTTATTAATTTTAATTATTATTTATTTATTAATTTTAATTATCTATTTTTCTGTCAAACATTTATTCTACACGTGCATTATATTTGCATGTGTGAGCCTTCTAAATAGCAACAATCATTCTAATATTTTAGAAAACTTTTTTTTTTTTTTTGGGAGTTTAACGGAAAAGCTTTGAGCCTACTTATTATTATTAAAATAATAATAATAAGCAAATCTACAAACCAAAACGACGTTCCACTTCAGTTCGAACATTATACACACAAAACAGAACTGCTGTTTCCACTATACTTTTTTTTGGAATATCGGCAGCCATGTTGATTATTTTTATTTAGGGTTCCTAATAAAATCGAAACCGTATAGATCTATCTGAAATTGTGAAATAATGCTTCTCTGTATATTACAAAACGTGAGTTTTTTTTTGTTTTTTTTTTTTAATATTAAAGCGAGTATGAGCGGAGACTACGTGTATAAAATTATTTAGAAAGTACAGAACCGAGGACATCCACTAAATGTGTCTCCAGAAATGAGAGACGTAACTATTTCCAACATTTTTTAAAGATTAATCAATTACATTACCTCTTGTCAAGTTACTCTTAACTTGACATAACGTGTTAAAGTAAAGAATTCATCTCCAAAAACAGGTGCACGTACATAAACACATCGACATGCTGGAATTTTTATTATTTTTATAATTATTACTCAGAAGTCATGCTATTTAAAATAAATCAGTGAAAAAAAAACAAGCTTAACTTTACCATAACAAAATTCAAACTTCGACATCACAAACAATTTAGAACTCTCAATAACGTTGAAATATACAGCAAAAGGAAAGCTAACATCAATACACCCACACATCATGACTCCGCCATCACTGTTGACGTTCCTTGGGTCGCCATTTCACTCTAGGTGTCGCTGAGTAATTGCAGATTAAGCATAATCCATGGTTCAACCATTACATTCATTCATTAGCATTAGCATTAGCATTAGTAGAGGCATTTGATGCAAGAAAGCAAGCTTATGCAGCATCAGCCAAAAAAAAAAAAAAACCCACTTCCACTTCACCCCTCTGTTCGTTCAAAATACCTGTCCAGCCGAGCCTTAAACTTATTCAGGCTATCAACCTCCACCACAAGGGATGGCAGTCTGTTCCACCAACCAACCACCCGCTGGCTAAAGGCAAATTTCCGCACGTCTATCCTACATCTGTCTTTCCTCAATTTGAATTTATGCCCTCTCAGGTGATTTTTCTGAGCTAGAGGAAGAATCCCATCAGCATTGAGCATGCTTAAACCATTCAAGGCTTTATACACCTCTATCAGATCACCTCGCTGGTGCCTAGTCTCCAGACACTGTAATTTGCAAAACTTAAGCCTTTCTTCGTAAGAGCACCCCTTTGTTCAATTTGTGTAGCAGTCTTCCATGTGCAACAGTATCAAAAGCCTTTCTAAGATCCAAGTATATAATATCAAAGTTATTCCCTGCATCCAGTTCTTTTGTGACTGCATCATAGTATCCAATCAAGTAGTTGGTCAGGCAAGACTTCCCCTTAACAAAACCATGCTGTGTCTGAGCTATAACTGAAGTCTTGTCTAAATGATCCTGCAGTGCTTCTTTAACCAGTGCCTCCATTAATTTTCCTGGAACAGAAGTTAAGCTCACAGGTCTATAATTACTTGTGTCAGCCTTTGATCCTCCTTTGTGAATTGGGGTCACATTTGCACATTTCCAGTCTATGGGTACCTCCCCTGAGTCCAAGGAAGCTCTCATAATTATGGCTAAGGGTTTGCTTACTTCCTTTGCTGCCTCCTTTAATATAACTGGATAGATCCCATCCACCCCGGGTGCCTTTCTTGTGTTTATCTTCAACAGTTTCTCCTCCACTTTACTCCCAGTTATTTCAAGATTCTGTAGCTTACTGCAAGAGTTGAACACACCTCTGGCATTCCCCTTGCTGAATAACTCCTCATGTGTGAATGTCGATGCAAAATATTCATTTAGTTTGTTAGCTACCTGAGCAGGATCATCAACAGTTGACCCATCAATATCAAGTGGACCAATCTGATTCATCCCCTTCCTTCTAGAGTTTACATAAGTAAAGAACTCTTTGCTGTTTTTCTTTGCATCCCTTGCCAATGATTTCTCGTAATCTGCCTTCGCCTGCCTAACCTCCTTTGTAACTTGGTTGCATATCAACTTGTATCTATCATAGCCTTCTGTGTCATGTGTTAATTTGTAAGTATCCCATGCATTTTTCTTCTCTGCCATATGCCTCATTAGTTCATCTGACATCCATTTTGGCCTAAACCTTGAACAATATTTCTTAGTTGGTATGTAAAGCCTAGTAGCTTCCAAGGTAAGTTCTTTGAATGCTTCCCATTTTGAATTTGCTGTTGGTAACATCATCAGTTGGTCCCACTGTATAGAATTTAAATACTGTCTCAGTCCATCGTAGTCGCCTTTACGGAAGCAATAACCCTTCCCTTTACCCCTAATGGTAGTTACCTCTTTGAGTAAATCCCACTTCAGCACACTGTGATCACTGCCACCTAGTGGTTCATTTATCTGCAGATTCTTAATGCATGAAGAATCACTGCTGATAATCAAATCAAGAGTATTACTCCCTCTAGTTGCCTCCCGAACATGCTGATGTAGAAAACAATCATCCAATAAATCCACAAAAGCTCTGCTAGTGCGTGAGTAACCAGCCCCCAAATTCCAGTCAATATCTGGGAAATTAAAATCTCCCATTATAAGACTCTCTGATTTACTGGCCCACTCTATTTCCCTGTACAGTTCCTTATTATACTCATCAGAGTCATTAGGCCTATAGCACACTCCTACTCTCAATTTTGATCTCCCAATGCTTATGTCACACCAAACTGACTCAACACTGCACTGTCCAGCGATGTCGACTGGCTTCACTTCCTTGGTTTTTTTGTGTTTCTTAACTAATAGCATAACCCCTCCCCCCTTCCTATCCTGTCTATCCTTTCTGTAGACGTTGTACTCCCCAAATTGCAGTTCTGCATCCCTTATATCTGTGTGACACCACGTCTCTGATATCCCAACAATATCTGCCTTTGATGTTTTGAGCAATACCTCAAATTCATCAAATTTATTTACTAAACTCCTAGCATTGGTGTACACGAAAGTATACCTGCACCTGTTTCTATTCTTAGCTACCCTAACACAACCCATGTGTTTACTTGTACCGCAATGGCTCCCAGCAGTCTCTGAAATACCATGCATCTTGTTTTTCAGGCTTCTGCTCATTCTAATAAAAGCAGTGCAAGAATCTCTTTCACCTCTGCCAGTGGCTACTGTCAATCTATTGGTCTTTGTCTCCCCCCAAGCTAGCAGTTTTCCGACCCACCTAACACACTCATTCCTGAGCACGGGTGCAGTCATCAGAGGAGAACTTTGGGATAAACCTTCCAACCATATTTTGTTTTATATTAGATATTGTATATAACGCTAGCTATATGTAATGTACGATCCCCTCCCAAAGGCAAACATTCCAGGTGCAGTACTATTTCACAAATATTGATTCATATGTCATTATATACATATGATTGGTGTGATTTTTTTTTTTTTTTTTTTTGGCTGATGCTGCATAAGCTCATACACTTGCTTTTTTGCATCACATGCCACTACTACTATACTGTATGTCCAAAACAGAGTGAATAAACAGAAGTTTCGGGGTCATGTCAGGACTATTTTATTATACACCATTCTCCAAAATTTTTTTCACAACCCTGTTTTCATAGCCCCAGAGCTTTCCGGATTAAAAAAAAAAAAAAAGTGATTCAGACCTGTACATAAGAAAGCCATAAACACCATGCATGTTAGCTGTGCTCGATCTAGAGCATAGATACGAGATGAGTGATTTCGAGAGGGGCGCTATAGTCGATTGTCATATTGCCGATTCGTGCAATTGCTGACAGCCTACTTTTACCAAAGTCGACCGTCAGTGATGTTATCATAAAATTAAAGCTTCCATTTAGAAACCCAACAAAAACATCAATCAAGAGTTTAAGGTGTCAGCAGAGAAGAGCACCATGATTGGTGGGGGGTTGGAGCTCTTACCAAAAAAAAAAGGCTTCAGTTCTGAAAATTGCAACGACTGGCGAATAGGCACCTGCGAGGTGATCTGATTGAGGCTTTGAATGGTTTCAGCAGGCGCAATGCTCATGGGATTCTTCCTCTTTCTCAGATTATGTATATGAGGGGCACAAATTGAGGAAGGACGATTACAGAATAGATCTGGGAAAGTTTGCCTTTAGTCGGCGAGTGAGATGGCTTGTTGGAACAAACTTCCCTCCGTTGTTGTGGAAGTTGAGGGTACAGGTCTGCGCAAGTAGCACAGTGGTATCGTCACCATCCTCCCTACACCACACTGGGTGGAAAAAGTCCGGGTTAGAATCCCGTCGATGACGCGAGCAGGGGCGCGTTATCCACTAAGCAAAAAAGACATCCGTCTAGGGCTCCCATCAGAGGGGGCCCCAAAATCACAGTTTGAAAAACTCATTGCTAAATTTTTATTAATATTTTTAAGAGATTTTTATCGGAAACTGACTTTCTACCTGAACGTCAATGAACTTGAAAATTAATTTGAATATTATGTTTTCTCCAAAAATGGTTTTACCGATTTTGATGAAAATTTATATTTAGTTTTTCCATAAATAGTTGAGTAAATTGAAAAAGTACAGACTGCCTTGCATGGAACCAGCACCCCTGATAGCCTTATGCATAAGGGTGTTCCCACATAAAACGCAGCTGACCGCTTATCTGGAATCAGCAGCGAAATGCAGCTAAAGCTTCTAACAGGCTATGATAATAATTGAAAATGGAAGAGAAAAATATTTTTGTGAACAAATTTGAAAACCTTTTTTTATTTATTTATTATTTTTTTTTTTTTTTTTTATTATTATTATTAGCCATATGGTGAAAGGGAGCCCGAGACTTATGCTGCACCAGCCAAAAATTAAAAAAAACTCTCACGTTAACCTGAGAGAGAGAGAGAGAGAGAGAGAGAGAGAGAGAGAAGGGAATCACCAAGAAAGCAATAAAGAGAAGCATGATGATATCCAGTTCAGAACCCTGGGTTTGAGAAGTCCAAACTCACCAGATGTGAGCCCCCTGGCGTGATTTTCGAATTTACAACATGCTGTAAATCTTTCAAAATCATCGTCATTCCATACGGTGGCGGACAAAAAAACTGCTTTACATTAAAAACAAAAAATAACATTTGTAGTGAAACGTAGAAGATATTGTTTGATTACAGTCATTTTGTTTGTCGCAAAACAAAGGTGTTGCTTCAGATAACGCTTCTATTGCATCAGACAGTAATTGCAAGGTATTGCATCAACCGTTTCGATAAATACGGCGTTGGAAGGGTATACACGCTCATTAGTGTCCTGTTTTGCGGACCTGTTTTGTGGCTCCATACATTCAGTTGACACCAAGAAAAAAAGTGTAGCTGTTGCTCTGTCCCAGGAAGTGCTTTCTATGCGTGCTATCGTTGATAAAATAGGCTGCCACCAGTCAACGTTATCCCGGGTGCTGAAATTAAAGCGTAAAACCAGTCATGTGAAAAGACCTGGATCAGGCCGTAAAAGAGTGACTACGCCTTCCCAAGATCGATGTTTGAAAATTCCTAATCGCCATGCTAGTGCTCCCGATCTAAAACTGGACTTTGAGATGGCCTCTGCTGTTGAAACCAACTGTCCAAAGACGACTTTCGGAATGTGGTTTGCATGCCTAGAAGAAGCCTCTGTTGACCCAACAAATAAGAAGCGAATTGCTTGGATTAAAAGGCATCTTTCATGGAGAAAATTGTTGTTTTCTGTTGTTGTTTTGTGTATTTATAAATGATATTGATGATGGTATATCAAGCTTAATGTCCAAGTTTGCAGACGAGACGAAGGTTGCCACGGTTCTTAATGACACAGGATCTAAAAAAGGGTTCTTTTTTAGATCCTGCTGCAACAGGATCTAAAAAAGTTGAGCAGATGGGCTGAGAGGTGGCAAATGAAGTTTAACATTGACAAATGTAAAGTATTACATATGGGAAGCAGTGAGCCCAGAGTAACGTATCTTCTCTGTGGTACTACACTGACAGTGGTACAGAACGAAAAGGAGCTGGGGGTTATTGTGCAGGCAGATATGAAGCTTTCTAAGCAGTGCAGACGATCTGCAAGAGTACCTCATGGTGTCTTACCAATGATATAGAGGAATTTTTCTAGCAGGGATAAGGAAGTGATTATCCCCTTGTATAAGGCAATCATCAGGGCACACCTTGAGTACTGTATACAGGTCTGAATGCCTCATTCTAAGAAGGATGTAGAGTTGTTAGAACGAGTACAATGAAGGGCAACAACAAGATTGGTAAGGGGAACAAAAGGGTGCTCTTACCAAGAAAGGCTTAAGTTCTGCAAATTGCAACACCTGGAGAATAGCCACCTGCGAGGTGATCTGATTGAGGTGTATAAGGCCTTGAATCTTGCTCAATGCTGATGGGATTCTTCTTCGTGCCCAGAATAATCACCTGAGAGGGCATAAATTCAAATTGAGGAAAGACAGATGTAGGATAGATGTGCGGAAGTTTGCCTTTAGCGAGCGGACAGTTGGTTGGTGGATGTTTGTTATTTGGTTTTTAGCAGCATTAGCAACTAAGGCCATATTGCTCCAGGGAAATGCGGTGGTCATTCTCTGACCTCTCCGCATCCTCCGTATTTGGTGGGCACGGGCTCGAACCCCCGGTCTAATCAAGAAGCGTGTGCTACGCACTGCTGCTCCTGCTCACCTGGCTACAGAGGAGCCTTGGTTGGTGGAACAGACTTCTATCCCTTGTTGCGGAAGTTGATAGCCTAAATAAATTTAAGGCTGAGCTGGACAGGTATTTGGAACGAAACGAGGGGTGAATTGGAGCTTTTTTTTTTTTTCTTTCGCTGATGCTGCATAAGCTTGCTTTCTTGCATCATATGCTTCTACTAATGCTAATGTTAAAAGAGCAATGTGACACTGTCATCTTTTCTGACGAGTCGACATTCAACCCGCAAATAAAAAAATATATATATTATGATATTAGGATCCCCCGTAAATGATTATATCTACCCATATATTTATTTTGTCTGTAAAGTGCGTGTGTTCTCTGATCGATTTTCCTTTTACTGGACGAAAAAAACCCCCAGTTTCTCGGGGGGGAAAACCTTGATATCTACGCCTGAGACAGACTACCTCAGCCAAGGAATGAAAAGAACCCACTAAAGTTCCTCGCGTCATCTACGGAATTCAAAATTTCGAATACGAAATTCAAACCCGGGGCTTTTCCACCCGGTGTGGGGTGTACAGCGATATGTGAGAAGACCAAAATCGATGGAATACCATTCTGATTTGATAACATCGACTGTAAAGTGTCCCACTGGTCAGATGGTCTGGGGATGCATAACAAGCAAAGGGGTAAGGAGAATAAAGTTTATTAACGGAATGGCGAATGCAGAAAGCTACACTGCTATCTTGGAGGAGTGCCTGAAACCCGTTATTAGGGATCACCACGCAGACGTCCAAAACTGCATTTTTCAACAGGACTCAGCAGCTTGCCACACAGAAAAATTGCTAAGTTTTATGCTATTTAGATTTAATGATGAGTTTGTCTTTTTGTCTCACAAAGCTTAAAACACATTAACACCAATATTTTCATTGTTTTTCTCCCTTTATATGCAGGCATACCTTAGAAATGCTGGCATTGCAGCATTGGACTGGTCCGGCAACAGATTTGAACCCTATTGAAAATTTCGGGTACATGATGTTGTCTAAAATTGGTCACAAGAAGCCAACAAGTAAGATTCAGCTGCAGAAGAGCATTGTAAGGGTGTGGCAACACGAAATTGGGCAACCGTATATCCAGAAGATTAACTCTATACCAGATCGTTGCAGGGCTATTATTGTAATTGTTGCCAGGCAGCTCGAGGATTTTTTTGCTGATTTAGGATATATTGAGGATTTTAGGATTTTTGAGGATTTTTGCTGAGGATTTTTGCTGATGATTTTTGAGGATTTATTGAGGATTTTTTTGCTGATTTACAGTACATAATAATACTATTAAATTAACTTGTCATTTCTGTTTGTACACGTAAATGCAATAAAATGTATGTTTGGTTGCCATGATTTCCATTTGCATGATTTCTTATTTTTCCATTAATTACGAATTTTACCCTTTGTGAAGATATTTACGGCAATTAGGTATAACAAGTGGAGTCTTTTTATTGGATTTCATTCACAGAGATATATATCCTATCTATTAGTAAATTAATAAGAGGAGTTTACCTCAATATACTATCATAATATCATACTATCATAATCATATCATAATATCATACTATCATAATCATATCATAATAAAATCATACTATCATAATATCCTATCTAACAAATGCATTTTGAACATTTCTGCAATCCGCAATGTAGTGCAAAACACATTATTTCCAAAATTCACACGTGGTGCAGTTTTTTTGTCCGCCACTGTAATTTGATAAACTTATTCAGATGACATTGACGTAATGTTTTTAAAGAATTAACGCATTTTATACATTTTGCAAAAAATTAAAATTTATATTCACCTTCTTTAACTTACGAAGCAATTCAAGGAGGACTAATATCAACTTTTCCTAATGTGAACATAATTTTAAAAATATTTTTGTCAATTCCTGTTTCGAACGCATCAGCAGAACGATCGTTTTATGCTTAAAAGAGTTAAGAATTATATTATGAATTCACTTGGACAAGAAAAATTAGTAATCTGGCAATAATTTGTATTGAGAATTATATCGCAAACAGGATTGATTATAATGAACTGTTATACAATTTCTCAGCCCAAAAACACGAAAAGTCCATTTAAAGTAGTATAAAAATAATTACAGTTTAAGTGCATGTATCATTTCTGAATTATTCTTCTTGATTAGATATTTTTCTTATATCATATTACTTTTTTTTATTGTCATAATGAAATCAAGTTAAATAAAATGAAATGAAATTGAAAATGTTCTTTATTAGTTTTTTCTTTATATGGAACCCCCAAATTCCAATTTGCCTTGGGTGCCATGAGGGGCTAACGCGCACCTGGATGCGAGGAACTTTAATGGGCTTTTTTTACTCGGAGGCTAATTTAGTCGGTCTCAGGCATAGATATCTAGGATTTCTTCGTCCAGCAAAAATATGCAAATCGACCAGAGAACACTCGGAATTTAGAGACAAAATACATATATGGATATATGTAATATTTACGGGTGACCCTAATATAATAACTTGGTATTCGAGGGAATGGATAGGTGAAATGGGAAGTGTTTTTTTTTTTTTTTTTTTTTTTTGGCTGGTGCTGTATAAGATTGCTTTCTTGCATCAGAAGCCACTGCTCATGCAAATGCTAAAACCTGAGGTCTGTACGAACCCCCACCGCCTAAGCAGCTCCATGGTCACGGATTTCATAACAGAGAGAGAGGGAAGCAGGGCATATGCTAAACATCCTCAACCGTCATCAGTTATTTAGCCTTGCATGCTTCAAAGCATCTCGTAATTGGTCCAAAGAGCAGTGGACATCGATTCTATGCAATGAATCTCAATAAATCTTTTTCTAGTCAGATGAGCAGTTGTGGAGGATGTCTGAAAAACCTATGCTCCCACAGTGCATTGTGCCAACAATGAAATTTGGAGGAGAATGAGAAGTGGTGTGATCAAGAGCCATGAACGTCGATGCCTATTTTAAGAATTGGGACAGATTCCTGGTCCTAAAAGGTAAAATGTATCAGTTCTCGATACGATCCATGCCTAATTCAACAGGTTCTACCTTATGCCATATCGCCAATGCTGTTTCAGAAAGGTTCATGGAAATAAATGTACAATAGTTGAATAGGCTGGCACAACGGTCCTTAATCGAGCCCTAAAGCACATCTATGGGAAGTAGTGGAAGGTCCAATGAACTCCACACCAACGAATCCAACATCAGTAATCAATAGTCACTATTCTTCAAGAGGACTATACCTGCTGCACTACGCTTTTCAGTGGTAGACAGCCTACCAAGGCGGTTAGAATGCATAGAAGCTGCTAAATGAGTAATTACATACTATTGAAGTGAGTAGCAGTGACGTGAAATAAATCTGTGTCCGGATTCTTTTTTAAAGGAAGTGTATATTGTAGTAGTATTCGTCTTGGTCTTAGTAGTGGAAAATGATGCAAAAAGAGAGCTTACACAGCATCGGCTAAAAAAATGGATTTTTTTTTTAATGAAAACAACAAACGAGAGAGATCTCAGAACTTACACTGATTGCTACCGTGCATGGGCTGACTGTTGAGATGATGAAAGAAAATACTTACTGACACTAGACTTGAAATACTATAGATTATAATTTTCAGGAAATAAGTGTGAAAGAAGATTGGTCCAGAAAACAAAAGTTGAATGAATAAATGAGGAAGAAAAAGAAAAGTTTGTTCTGTGAGTTTGAAGTTGGACAGTAAAAGGATATTGCTTGGGTGTAGCACGTTCGGACTGCTTTGAAAGAGAGAGAGAGAGAGAGAGAGAGAGAGGGAATTATAGAAGCCAAATCAGAAGAACAGTTCCCATTGAAGTATCTATAGAAAAGGCATGCAGCAGAAACAGAAATCTATGAGACAGAGAGTGGAAAGACTCTATTAGAGATGAGTCATTAATTAGTCTAACTGCCCTCTTTTGAACGCAATCTAGAAGATTGCGGTAGGTTTTGGGTGCACCATTCCTTTGGGTCCACCACTTTGTCTCATGTGGAAACAATATTCCATGAAATTTGTACAGAGTGAAAAATATTCCATTACAATTTGTACAGAATAATTAGCTGTTTGGAAGAAAAGTAATACTGAGAGCAAAAGAGAAAACCCCAGTTTTTTAGATGCCGAAGAAGCAATATTTATAATGTGCTTATGCCAAGAGAGAGAGAGAGAGTAGAAGTCACGGTAATCCCCAATAGAGACTTATGATCTTACCTAGAAATCGGAGTGTTATCAAAAATAAGCATAGGAACAGAGGAATCCTTTTTTGAGATATAAGACAGGGTTGAGTTTTAGAAGAATTGAAATCAACTATGTTATCTTTGTGACAATGGAGAATTACATGGAGACTAGCATTTAAGGAATTGGTAGTGGATATTTGAGAAGTTGAAGCTGTTTATGCAGGGCTAGATTTCTCAAACTGGAAGGTGGAAGACAATATGCTATCATCAACAAAACTATGGGTAGGATTTCTGGTCAATGGAAGAAGGTCATTAATATACAAGAGGAAAAGAGTGCGAGAAAGATCCGAACCTTGGGGAACTCCACATTAGTGGAGAAGTTAGAAGATAGAAACCCATGTATCATCAACCGAAATGCGTGGTCAGAGAGAAAACTGGATACCAAATTACAAAAAAAAAAAAAAAAAAAAAAAAAAGCAGTTGGCAAACTAAAAAAAACAACAAAAACAAACTATTATTTTAAGACTACCCGAATAACGATATTCATCTGCCGTGCTGTGTATCTTATGTTTCTTAATTGCGTGTGTTCTATGGTCGATTTGTCTGTTTTTCTGGACGAAAAACCCGTTTCTGGGGGGAAAACGTTGCTGAGACCGATTAGCTTAGCCACAGAGTGAAAAAACCCATTAAGGTTCCTTTCGTCATCGACGGTATTCGAACCCGGACATTTTCCACTCGGTGGGGGAAGATTATTTAGAAGCGTGTCCGGTATTTTCACCGTAAACATCTTTTCGGTAAACATTTTCGCTGCATAACATTTTTCGCCGTAAGGCAATTCTGCTGTAAAAGAAAAAATATTTGGTTGGCAGTTTGGTTTCATTTCTCCTTTGATGAATCAACCACCTTTGGCAGACAATGTATTTAAGCTAGTTGACAGTTTGGTTTCTCCATTGAAGAAGTTCTCGCAGTACACCCATTTTTATATTATTAAAATATTAATTATATCATTATTTAAATAAAAATTAAATAAAAGATAAAATAACTGGTTGACAGTTTGGTTTCATTTCTCTATTGACGAAGTTCTCGCAGTTTCTCTATCGGCACCTGATACCTGATAACTTACAGCATCTGATACCTTTCCTAAAAGGAAATGTAAAAAGCCTGAACTATTCTCTTTATAGTCGGTAGAAAAGATTCCTTGAGTTTGTGATTCCGTCCGGAATTTTTTTTATATGTAATATCACATATATTCTCCCGTATTTGAATAAAATCTGCTATGGATTTTCGTACGTTCAGAGTGGCACATAAAGGGAAATCGGATAAAAATTAGCCACTTGTGTAGGTATTTAACTAAGTCACTTAAATAATTTATATCAATATTAGGCCATTTTGAAAACAATTTGAGCCCGTAAGGTATGTAGGTTTCGTGGATGCTGCTGTTGTGTTTTGAATTTCTGTTCAAGGTAGTCCCATAAGTTCTCTATAGGATTAAGATCTAGCGACAATATCGAAATCACGAGTATCTCTCAAATTTTCATCAAGGAGCGCGACCTGATCATACACAATTTTGTACAGCCAACCTGATCCTGGTTGGTATTTCAAACAGAGGATCCAGTTGATAATATTAAAAATATACCAAAGCATTACTGGTACGTCACCAGCTTATTCATCATCTTTCATGCAGTGAGGATGAAATGCTTCATTCCTTCACGTGTAAATTCATTGGTTGCAATTATTTGAATATATGCAAAAAATTCGAATTTTCATGCCATATCACACCTTTGCCTTTATCAAAAGATTTGTTTTTATACATTTTAGCCCGTTTTAGCTTGGTTTTTATGCACTACGGTTAACAGTGCATAAAAACATTTCGGCAGAACCCTATTCCAGATATCCACGTTATGAGATTTTTTGCGACACGCTTACATCTTTTCGCACTCTATCTTTCTAGAGTCTTCAGACAGCTAGTAAAGAAAACTATAATTTAATCTCAGTGCTGTTAACAAACAAGCGTAGTAGAATATATGAAGAATGTATGCCCTAAATAGCACAAGCGAATATTTTTCACTGGTGTCTGTCGAAAGTTATCTTTTGTTTGATAGCATCCCACGACGTTTAAAGGATGAAAGTTCCTGTCTATGTCCGATACTTGCACAAGATGCAATGCAGATCTAAAAGATCTATATTGGATGTTTTGAGCAAATATGAATGGGGAGGACTCTTGGAGCAATACACAATATTCATGAAGGAGGTTTGAAAACAGTTTTAATGAAATACAGCAAATTGTGCTCCAGGATAATCTGAGAACTAACTTTATATTATTCATTCGTATACTTTTCACTTTGTTCCACTTAATTTTTTACACACTCTGGGTTTTTATTTATACGAGGGGTGAGGGTCTACTTCTATCCTAATTCATTTCGCCTCCTGTTAGCTTAAGTGCTATACCATTGCCTGTAACCACAACACGCACAGAAAAGAATATTTGCGGTATGATGCAAGCTAGGCGAGTAGATCTAATCAATAACAAAACCACACATTGAGCAGGTTTATTGACTATTTTAGGATCCCCTGCAAGAAGGGTACTTTACTACAAGGTCAACTAAACCATGGCTCAGAGCTGAAAAGTTTTTAAAAGTATAAATTCATGTACATGAGCTGTACAAGCAGCCCAGTATTATTTCCCTGGTTTTCCAGACTGAGTGGAACTAACCGGGCACAATTCCCATCTCCAGCTGAAGTTGTGACCTTACTTCACGTAGAGAACAGGAAGGATTTTCATGTGTTGTTTTCACTCAGTATCTGAGTTTGTCAGTGTCAAGTGTAAACATAGTGTTCCCTCCACCAAATTTGTGCCAAGCTAACTAAGGTAAATAGTTGGAAGAACACCATGTCTGTAAATTACATGCATTCTATAGATGCTTCGTCGAGTTTTCTGATTTTAGAAAACTTGAATTTCCACCAGAAATCAACCATTTCATGCTCATATGAAACCGGTTGCAATATGAAAATGTCCAGCAAAATTCCTGTCGTCCAGATGGAGTTGAAACCAAAGTCGTTTCTAGAGGAAATGGAAAGACCCATGCGAAGTTACAAAAAATTAAAACTATGTAAACACCTTTTCCATATTCAGTGTGGATCTAAGAAGGATCAACTCACTTATGCACCTGTAGATCTGACTGAGAGGAAAAATTACGGAATCTATGATTTATGATGCAGGATCTGTAGAAATTATATTTCAAAAATGACAACTTGGATTTTGCTAAAGTACGATCCTGTCTGTCCAGTGAAGTAGGCTATAATGAGGTAGTCACAAAGGAATTGAATGCAAAGAACAATTTTTGTATAATTTACTTCGATTTTAGAATGACTTTGACAAAACTGCACATGAACGTCTCATGAATAACTTTGAATGATTCAAGAAAGCAAGCTTATATATAAGATCATCCAAAAAAAAAAAAAAAAAAAAAAATAGTCTATCCGTAGCCTCCATGAATTTGTCTAGTTCTCCCTAGAATTTATTTAACCCATCCATTTCCACAATAACAGATGGAATCTTGTTCAAACAATCTCCACCCGTTGGCTGAAAGCAAACTTCCGTACATCTGCTCTTCAACCATCCTTCCTCAACTTGAATTTATGCCCCTCATGTGTGTAGTGAAATAATACCATTAACATTCAGCTTATTCAATCTAGTTAGGGTTTTAGCATGCATTAGTAGAGGCATATGATGCAAGAAAGCGAGCTTATGCATCAGCCAAAAAAAAAACACACTTCCATTTCACCCCTCCGTTCGTTCGAAATACCTGTCCAGCTGAGCCTTAAATTTATTTAAGCTATCAACTTCCACAACAAGGGATGGAAGTCTGTTCCACCAACCAACTACCCGCTGGCTAAAGGCAAATTTCCGCACATCTATCCTACATCTGTCTTTCCTCAATTTGAATTTATGCCCTCTCAGGTGATTCTTCTGAGCAAGAGGAAGAATCCCATCAGCATTGAGCATGCTCAAACCATTCAAGGCTTTATACACCTCTATCAGATCACCTCGCCGGTGCCTAGTCTCCAGACACCGTAATTTGCAAAACTTAAGCCTTTCTTCGTAAGAGCAACCCCTTGTTCTATTCACTAATCTTGTTGCCCTTCTCTGTACTCGTTCCAGCAGCTCTACATCCTTCTTGAAATGAGGCCTCCAGACCTGTATACAGTACTCTAGGTGTGGCCTGACCATCGCCTTATACAATGGAATAATCACCTCCTTATCCCTGCTGGAAAAATTCCTGTATATCATTGACAATACTCCATGAGCTACTCTTGCAGCCCGTCTGCACTGCTCAGAGAACTTCATATCTGCCTGCACAACCACCCCCAAGTCCCTTTCATTCTCTACCACTGTCAGTGTTGTACCACAGAGTTGATACGTTGCTCTGGGGTTGCTGTTTCCCATGTGTAGTACTTTACATTTGTCAATGTTAAACTTCATTTGCCACCTCTCAGCCCATCTGCTCAACCTTTCCAGATCCTGTTGCAGGATCTGGAAAGATCCTGCAACCATGAGCTACTCTTACTCAGAAAACTTCATATCTGCCTGCACAATTATATTAAACATAGAGTAGTTTTATTCAACATAGAGTAGCAAACATACTAGCAAATAAAGATGAAAAATGAAATTTAAAGCAAAGGTTTCACACTGTTTTAAATCCAAATTTAATGGGGCCACTGTAGTTTCTGTTTTCTTCTGTTTTTTTTTTTTTTTTTTTGTGTAAAAAGAGATCAACTGTCAGAATGGCAAGCATGAGTAAAAAAAAAAAAAAAAAAAATCGAGTGGTCTAAATCTAATATCTAGGAGGCCAAGCATTTGCCACTACATTTAATAAATGATTTTGATTCAAGTATGCACCTATATTTAACAGGTGTTTCGCAAAGCCTACCTTTCTACATAAATTGACAATGCATCATCAATTGCAATCACAGTTCTGTGTCAAGAGCCATGTAAAGCTAAGCCAAAGAGTGGCTTATATTGATGAATGCAAAGTTCAATGCAATTAGGTGTTTGTCTGACATTTGCTGAATGTTATATTGAAAGCCAACTGTACGGGAAACTGTTTTCTGTTAAGGAAAAAGTGTGAGTTACAATCATTCATATTCAGCATCATACAGGAAATAGCAATAATGTCGCCCTATATCTTGCTGGTTAAGACTGAACAATAACGATTGCCTTTAATCACCTGAAGCGTGCAGTGGGCATAATGCCAAGCCTCAAGGTTTGCAGAGGTGGTGATGGTATTTAGCAGCACAAGGGCAACTTAGGCCAAAATGAGCCTATTCAAATACTGTACAGTATTTGGAATCAGGAAAAAAATTCCTGATTTTCTTTATTTGATATTAGAAATATTCATACCGTTTGATTTGTTAAAAGAAAAATTTGTTATAAGAAAAAATATCATCCAGATTGTCATATTATTACTTTATTACTAACCCAGAGTAATAAACTTTATTACTCTGGGTTAGTAATAAAGGTTCTAGCATTTGTCAGAGAGAGGAAGGTAGTATTTTTGATGTGGAAATAATATGAACAGTCTAAGAGGATAAGTCACTTTTGACACTGTTGCGCATGGAAGACTACTGTAAAAATTGGAGCAGAAGGGTATTAAGGGTAAGTCACTACAATGGATAAAAGAAATGGTCGAGTGGGAGAAAACAGAGGGTGGTAATCAATGGGCACTACTCTTCATGGACTAATATTATTAGTGGAGTCCCACAGGATTTGGTGTTGGGTCCACTGTTGTTTTGTATATTTATCAATGATATTGATGAAGGTATATCAGCCTTAGTGTCGAAGTATGTAGATGATGATAAAAAGTTTGGCAGGATTGTTAATGACAGTAATGGCAGTGTGCTACTTCAACAGGATCTAGAAAATTTTGGGCAGATGGGCTGAGAAGTGGCAACTGAAGTTTAACATTGACAAATGCAAAGTACTGCATATGGGTTGAAGTAACCCCAGAGGAACGTGCCAACTGTGGTACTACACTTAAGATTGTAGAAAATTAAAAAGAACTGGGAGTAATTGTGCAGTCAGATATGAAGTTTTCTGAACAATGCAGACAGGCTGCAAGAGCAGGTCATGGGGTTTTGTTAATAATATACATTGACAGGAATTTTGATAGCAGGGAAAAGGAGGTGATTCTTTCTCTGTATAAGGTGTTGGTCAGGCCACACCTTGAGTACTGCATACAGGTCTGGAGACCTCATTTTAGGAAGGATGTAGATTTGCTTGAGCGTGTACAGAGAAGGGCAACAAGATTGGTTAGGGGGAATGAAAGGATCCTCTTAACAAGAGAAGCTTAAGTTCTGCAAATTGCAGCGGCTTGAGACTAGGCACCTGCGAGGTGATCTGATTGAGGTGTATATGGCCTTGAATGGGTTGAGCATGCTGAATTCTAATGGGATTCTTCCACTTCAGATTACGAACCTAAGGGGGCATAAATTGAAATTGAGGAAAGACAGCTGTAGAACAGATATGTGGAGATTTGCCTTTAGCCAGCGGGTGGTTGATTGTTGGAAGAAACTTCCATCTATCCTTGTGGAAGTTGATAGGTTAAATTTAAGGAGGAACTAGACACATTTAGAGGGAATGGTTATGTGAAAATTACTTTTTTTTTGGCTGATGCTACATAAGTTCATAGACTTGCTTTCTTGCATCACTGCCAAGTTTACTATTACTATGTCAAACTGTAAGTTGTGATGAACAATATATACAAAGTGGAGGATCGGCCGTGAACAGAAAGAGGTGAGTCAGATGTGTGTGCCCTATGTATAATCTTGCCAGTATTACTTCTTCATGCCTATTTTGCTTGAAGCTGGAGTTCCATAGTTGTGGTTCATGTTTAATTTCAAATAATTTATTGTTCATATGTGTCTTCCAAATGTTTAACCAGTGGTCTCTACAAGCATGTAGGATATGTTTTAGGAAATCTATATAAGGTACTTGGTAAGCTGCAGGCGCAGCTGTTTGGCAGCCTGGTCTGCTGTTTCGTTACCTGCAATGTCAGCATGCCTTGGAATCCAATAGCTTACAGTATGATCCCTATTCCACAAATGGTTTAGATGAGACCGGATTTCTTTTACTGTGGAATGTGGGGTTGGAAATTTATTACTTATTGCAGACTGATTGATTTTTTGTGACGCAAAAACAGCAAGGTTATAGTGCACCATGGCAATTTATTGCAGACAATGCACTCATGGAGTGCATTGTCTGCAATACACTCCATGCATTAAACTAGTAGTGTTGAGCCTGATATTATCTATAGCTAGATGGATTGTGTACAGTTCTGCGTTGTACATTCAGCTGGGAGAGACAGAAACTACGAATGAGGGAAAGACTACTGCAGCACCTATGGTGGCACCGTAGTTAAAGTATACCAGGGCTGGCATTAAAATGGTCAAACAATGACCCGACGGCAAAACTGCAAATGTCAACAAAAGATTGATGCTAGAAGTGAGTGCCAAGTCTAACGACTCATACAGGCAAACAGGAGCAGCACTGTTGAAGAGTTGACTACCCAATACAACATGGACCAACCCGGAACAATATGTGGCATGACCATGCATCGCACACTCGCACGTATGTGCTATACCAGCAGACGACCCCATACAGCATCTTCTCCTAACCAAGGTTCATTGGCGTAAGAGACTCACCTGGTGCAAAGAGCATGCAAGTTGGATATTAGAAGACCAGGTGTGCTGGTCGGATGAGTCGTGTTTACTCCACACTGTGGATGGTTGTGTGCAGATTTGGTGCCAACAACATGAGGCTCTTGATCCATCATACATGGTATCAAAAGTGCAGGCTGGTGGAGGCAGTTGTATGGTGTGAGGCATGTTTCACTGGCAGTGGTCTCTGGTATTGTCAACTGCTTGTTGACTGTACATCCCGCTGTTACACTTTTTCCTGAATCGTGGTGTCTTCCAAGATGACAATGCGCAGAGCCATCGCACTCGTGTAGGAATGCTCTGAGCAACACCGTTCTGACTTCCAGCATATCAATTGGCCACCGAACTCCACCGATATCAGTCCCATAGAGCACTTGTGGGAAACGATGGAAAAGCATATCAGGTGTCTGGATAAACCAATCACCTCCATACCTGCATTGCTGACTGCATTACATACAGCTTGGTTGGTCATACCTCCCAAACGCTTCCAACATCTTTTTGAATCAATGCCACGTCGGATAGCTGCTGTTGTTATGCTGTTATTTGGTTTTTAGGAGCATTAGCAACTAAGGCCATATTGCTCCGCTAGCTGCTGTACTGAGGACAAAAGGAGGACCTACGAAGTATTAGGTAGGTGGTCATAATTCAGTGATCACTGTGTATATTATGCAGCTCTGCACATTGCTAGAAGCATGTCCTTCTTGCAGTTGTTTGATATTAGTTTTCCAGGGTCTTTTTCCCCCAATGTTGGAAATAAATCACAGTAAGGTGGATTTATGGATGTGGGTGGATCAGGTATTTTGGTTCCTTTAAGTGCGTTTTCAAAATGTACATTCCAGCAGTGCATTAACTCTTGTAGCCTAATACCAGTGGGTTTATTTTCAGATTTATTGTTATAAAATTTTATCCATTCAGGATTGAAGGGTAGCAATTGATTGGAATGATCTGGAAGGCTTTTTAGTCTGGCTGCATAGGTGAGGAGCAATCCTTTCCTTTTGAGGTGGAGTGGAGATTCATTTCCCTCTTATGTACTCTGGACTGGGGATTTTTGAAAGGCCCCAAGAACTGTGCAGTATGGTATTTAGTCTTGTAAATAGTTTTGCTAGCTGAGTCATAGACGATTGCCCCATAATCTAGATGGGACCTGATGAAAGTCAGGTCGCGTCTAGATTATGGGGCAATCATCTGAGGAGAGAACGATACAAATGCAGGAGTGTATCTATCTGCACCCCATCCCTTGGCTGAGATGGCTCTGAGTATATTGTTTTTTCAAGCAGAGGGTTCTAATATAAGTTATATGCATGGCAAAATTGAGTTTTGTGTCTAATGTTAAACCTAAAAAACAGAGGGATTGGTAGGTTTCTTAATTTAAGTTCAGGCTCTGGATGCAATTTGCACTTTTTGCAGAAATGAATCACAATTGTCTTTTGTTCTGACAGGTGATAACCATTTTACAGAATCCATGTCTCTAATTCATGGAAAGTTGTAACTGTCTTTCAATTGTAATATTTGGTAAATATGTCATTCATTGGCATACAAATATATTTCTAGTTTTGGAAATATTCTGCATCGTGGTGTTTAGCCTACTTGCAAAGAGGGTGACACTAAGTATGTACCCTTGGGTCACCCTTTTTTCTTGGTTAAAATATTGTAAGAGTATATTCCAGTGATGGACTTGAAAGGTTCTAAGTTTACAAAAATTCTGAACGAATTGATGTCCTTACACCGCTAGGGAACAAAGCTCTCGAGAATTCCAAACTGCCATGTAGTATCAAATGCCTTTTCAATATCTAGACTGACCATTACTAGATGTTCATTTTTAAGATAAGCATTGCAAATATTGGTTTCAGCTCTTATCATAGGGTCAAAGCAGGATCTGTTTTGTCGGAAACTATATTGGTTATTGAACAGCATTTTACTTTCAAGGATCCATTTTAGTCTGCTGTGTATTATTTTTTCTAGTGTTTTACCCAGACAGCTAGTGAGAGAAACTGGTCAGTAGTTTTGTGGAAGTGACTGGTCTTTCCTTGATTTCCAGAAGCAAGAATTACAGAGTGATGCCATGAGGAGGGATAAACACATTCACAAAATATCTGATTATAGAATACTAATAAGTTTAAGGCTGTATTATTTAGTTTCTTGAGCATTATATAATAGATTCTTTCTGGTCCTGCTGCACTGTCTAGAGCTTCTTGGAGTTCAGTTATGACGAAAGGCTGATTATAAGGAAGAGATTGGGTGGTATTAAAACTTATTTTATATTTTTTCTGCCAAGTTTTTGATTTTCAGGAAAGAACTGTCATATGCAGATGCTGCTATTTGACTAAGTCTCTCCAAGGAAATCGCCTATTTCCTTAGGATAGGAGAGTTCCAAGATTGGAGCAGAAAAAGGAATGAATTTATTTAATTGTTGGATTTTCTTCCGTATTAACTGACTGCTAGTGTTCTTCGTATTGGTACTGGCAAATCTTATCCGGGAGTCTTTTTTGGCTTGTCTTCTGATTTGTTGTGCCTTTGCCATTTGTTTTTTTTATATAATATGAGGTTGGCAGTTGTAGGAAACCTATGAAATAGATTCCAGGGTTTATTTATTTATTTCTTTTCTTTTTTGGCACTGTTACAAGCCTCATTCCACCAGTGTTTTGCATGTCTATGTTGGTCTGCAGAGGACTATGGATTGTTTCAGATGGTGTTGCCAAAATTTGTGGTAATGTGCTCAGTGATATTGTCTATCAGTTGTTTTTATAAATTGATCATCAAAAGAGACACTGACTGATTATTTTGCCCAATTTGCTTTTGAGAACTTCCATTTTACTCAGTAATTTGGATAGCAAGATTGCTTTGTTTGAATTTTGCATATAATTGGAAAATGATTGCTGTTGTGTGAATCATTTAGGATTGTGCACTCTATACTGGGAAACAGAATTGGCAAACAGACAGATCAATTGCCGAGGTGGATCCTGTGGGAAGATGCAAATAAGTGTGATAAGGTTAACTGCTGTTGGTTCAGTAAGGTCTCAATCAGTAGTCCTCTTTGATTCCTGTCTAAAGATCCACATAATTGGTCGTGCCCATTGAAATTCCCAAAGAGAGAATAGCAATGTTGGCACTTATGCTATAAGATCTAGTTCTTTTAGCATGCTGGTACTGTTTGGTGGGAGGTATATTGAAATAAATTAGAGTTATTCCAAGTGCAACACACACACACACAGCAACAGCTTCTAAGTCAGTCTGTAGAGAGATATGTGTTGTCCCCACAACTAATATAGTTACCCCTCCATTGTGCAGATTTTGTAGTGTTCTGTATATTGTGTAGTTTATAATTGAGAGAGTTACTGGTGATGTTAAATCAGTTTCTTGGAAACAGTCAATGGATTATACTCATTATGTTGTTGTTATTTGGTTTTTAGGAGCATTAGCAACTAAGGTCATATTGCTCTGGGATATGTGGTGGTCATTCCCTGACCTTTCCGCATCCTCCGTATTTGGTGGTGACTGGCTCGAACCCCAGTCTAATCAAGAAGTGTGTGCTGCACCCTCCTGCTCCTTCCCACCTGGATATGGAGGCACCAGATTATACTTATTGATCAGGTCATATAAGTCATCAGTATTGGCTCACATGCCCCTTCAGTTCCATTGGAGTATGTGCTGCATTACTTGGCTTTAGGAGTTGTGTTTTGATCTGTCCGTTTTATAGAACAGTTTGTTTGTAATGATCTGTTTTATTTCTGTCTTTTTTTGGGAAAACTGAACAATGTACCCATGTATTCTTCTGCATGAAGTTCTAATATAATTTCATCTAAGTCAGTCTTGTTGTACGGCCATATGTATAAGGAATTGTTTCTTGTTCTGAGAATGACCTGTTGGTACTGATTTGTCTGCTTTTTGAGTAGTTTTAGGCTTATTGGGTGGAACTGAAATTGGAGTATTAATTCCTTGTTCTAATTGGTTCTGTGTGGCAGGTTGCAGCTTAGCATTAAGCATGCAATTGGCAAAAGAAGTATTTGGAGGGACTATAATGCCAGTCTGAGTAGCAACAGGATGACTCTGTTGGGTTGCTTGTGCTTACATGCGTTTTGGCTTAAACTGCACGTTATGCTTTTTGGCTTCTTGGTATGTTACTTTGTCTTGTAGTTTTTTTTCCAACTTTCCACAATTTTTTGAATATGCCAGATGATTACCTTTGCAACTGAGACAGGTGAAGGAGGTTACAATGGTCCACCTGGGAGTGTCCTCCACTTGATCCATTGAGATCTACCACACTTAACAAATGATGAGATTCGGTATATATGGACATATACAACAATTTAGATACCCCGCTTTAATCACCGTAGGTAAGTTTGGGGTACTGAAAGTCAGTATTATATTCCAGGTAGATGTTAATTCTCCATTTTGCTGGATTAATATTCTCTTTGCTTGTATGACTCTGATTATTATTATTATTAGCCATGTGGTGCAAGGAAGCCTGAGGCTTATGCTGCACCAGCCAAAAAAAATTTCTGAGTTACCTTGTGTGTGTGTGTGAGAAGTAGAAGGAAATCACCAAGAAATCTGCCAACTCTTGCACCATTTCTTCCTCTGAGATGTTAATGAAATCCCATTCTGCTATAACTCCTTTGGAAGTATTCAGAGTGGCATGTGGCGATATTTTCACATATATTCTACCAAAGGTTTCATTAATGTTTCTACATAATATCGGTTTGTAGATACACCTTAGACAACTCTTAAAAAACTACAAAGTAGTTGTTGTGGGCATCATTTGCTCTTTCTCATATTGTGCTCTGCCTTCACGACAAGTTGCCATGATAATGCACTACCTCGAATAAGTAACGCTTCACTAATAGAGAAGACTATTGTTACTTATTCTCAGTGTTATAGATCACTAATAGAGAAGACAAGTCTTCTCTATTAGTGAAGCGTTAGAAGACTATTGTTACTTATTCTTGGTGTTATAGATCACTAATAGAGAAGACAATAGTCTTCTCTATTAGTGAAGCGTTACTTATTCGAGGTAGTGCATTATCATGGCAACTTGTCGTGAAGGCAGAGCACAATATGAGAAAGAGCAAATGATGCCCACAACAACTACTTTGTAGTTTTTTAAGAGTTGTCTAAGGTGTATCTACACACCAATATTATATAGATATTAAACTCTTAATGTATTATGCCTTGTGCATTTAGTTATTTTAATTAATGTTTCTGAATGTTTTGGTTTTTATCAGCAGATCTCTAGACTGTAGATGTTTTAACATCTTTGGTGGTCCTGCAGCATTTTCCTAGCATTTCTGGAATAGAAATGGGGATAATTTGCTCACAGGATAGTACAATGAATGAATAAGGAGAAAGGCTGGGTGACCTTGTTAACATGGTTTTGTTTTTGTCTTTTATTTTGGCAGTGGTTACAATCAGGTTGGTCCATATCAGTAGATCTCAATGGATCATGTGGAGGAAACTTTCTTTGTCCATTTTATACTCCTTTTGGCCCTGAGAGTTGGTTTTCACACTCAGGTTACCGGTCCTGACACGGGAAGGCAGGAGTAATGTCACGAGCAGCCAAGTGGTTGTTTGGTTAGTAACTCTAATAAAAAATAAAAGGAAAGGTGTAATTTTTTTCCTGACTTATTACTTGTAAGATGAAGTCTACTGTACTTTTTTAAAGAACTGAAGAGTAACTAACTTTAAACTTAAAGAGAAGACTGATTCCTTTAAAGGGGAATGCTTTATAGAGCCCAGAAATCACTTGGCCATGGAAACGCCTAGCACCCAAGGCCAATTTGCAGCTTTTGAAAACAAAGGAAAAATAGCCCTAGCCCGATGAGAGCCTAAGTACCTTAAAGTAAAACTACGATAAAGTTTTTGGTAATAATATCATCTCTTTATCTGTTGTTCTTATGCAGCAAAATACAAACGAAAACTAACACTGTTTTGGGGTCCTAGTAGCTCTGAAAGAAGCCATTATTTTGTAACTCCTGCAATTCTTCAGGAGCTAATTATAAACACAATTGTGACAAGCCACATGACTATATAACTACATCCTTTGGTGGATGGTGGCCATCTAAATGGTCTACTGCTGCAAGTGATGATATCTAACCATTTGTTTACCCTGTTTGAAACATCTATTTTTATGACCTCACACAGAAAGGGGTATGTAAACAAACTTTGAAAAAATAGTTTAATTTGTTTATGTAACTCATCCTTCACATGGTCTTTCATTGAAAGAACACAAGATTAATTTTATTAAAAAATAAAGTTCGAATAATTATGCAAAAAATTCTTTAAAAATAACTAATCCAGCCATGAATTTCATTTTTTGTAAAAATTAATAATGAATACTGATACGCTTATTGTGTAATAATTGTTTTGAGTTGTATATTTAAAAATTCTAATACAGATTACTACAGGTATGTGATATTAGATACTCTGAAATATTATACCATTCTTTACTAACAGAAAAAAATTCACCTTCCTTAAGAATTGTTTTTTAAAAAAAGCTGCTAATAATATGAAAATGATATTTTGTATTAAAATTTATATAGTTTTGGTAATCGATGAACAAATTGAAAAAACTGAAATATTTAAAAATGACTGCAACACGAGTTGCAAATTAGGAACTGCCTCAATTCCGTGCATAATGGCATTTTAAAACAATGTTCCCTCTGACAAAGAACTTACAAACAGTATTTTTTAAACTTCTGAGTTAAATTATAAATGCAAAGAAGAACACACAAATTATGAATGGCAACACAAAAGGAAAAATCAGAAGCATTTTATATTACAAAAGCCAATAAAAAAAAAAACAAATACATTAACCAGAAATAATGGCAGAGACAGAATCTTTGGAATGAATTATTTTGCATGACAATTAAATAAACAAAGATATTTATAAATTATTAGATTGTGAAGTGAAGATATTAAGATCAGAACTGGGGATGGCTCTAGGATTATGATGTCAGTGTAGTAGGAGAAAGAAATAGTTTATAATTGGTTCCAAGTCTAGTTTGAATGTGATAAAGACATTGAGAAAGGTGCTGTAATGTTATGGTGTAAAACAAATGTACTTATGGCGTAACAGAATTTTCACAACTAAATTATAGAAAGCAAATGATCAAATGATCAATTTTTCTACTTCCCTCACAGTCAACCACGTCCCATTACAGGGCTATTCTGATTGGTTGGCAGCAACCAATATCTGAGCTATTATTAGCTCTTATCACTGGTCACACCATGCCTCTGTAATGGTTACAATGCACTAAAAAATAATAACATAGAGTAAAATAAGTTTATTTTTAAATGTAGAGCAACCATTTTTATAAAATATGTCATCTGTTTCCTAGTTATTATTTCAATGAAACATCACATTAAATCAAAGAACTTATAAATAAATAAATAAAAAATTAAATCCAAGTCCATAAAAGGAGTGGAATTTATTGTTAAATAATGATGATAATCAGAGATATCAGTTGAGAAATGTTTGTTGTTTGGAACCCAATCTGCAGAAATGGAAAATAATGTGATTCAACATTTTATTTACAAGCATTAAAGATAACATTCTGCTAGTTATATATTATGGTGATTTTTAACTAAAATAATTTTTTTCCTGCTAAAATAATATCTGTTTTTCTTAATTAAATTATATCTGAGGTAACTGTTCAATTGGAGTAAAAAATTTGAAGTCTTCTGGAAACAGTTCTGCAGCCCGGGGGTACATCAGTTTATATGACTGTCTAATAGTAACATCTGCTACACCTGCAATATCTCCAATTTCTGAAAACAGAATTTTAAAATTTTATAAGCAGTGAAAGACTATATCCATTTAGGCTAACTAAGGTACTTGAAATAGTTTCCTAAATTAAGATTTACTTGTATAAAGCATGACATGTAATTACTAAGCATTGATTACAGTGGTTGACAAAATGAAACTATTTCCCTCACAAAGGAGTGGGGATAGTTTCATTTTGAATGATGTGGGAATTATTCCCCCCATCATTTTTCTAAACCAGTTTTCAACATTAATTTGAAATATGTTCTTGGTTTCTCTCTAGACGTGTAGTTTTCATAACAGGACTGCTGATAACATCAGTACAAGCTAATAAAGATGATTTCATTAAAAAACAGACTGGTTACAATTACATTTTTATAACTTTTGCAGTTTAAACCAAATATAATTTATACGCATAATTAAAATAATACAGTACACTATATCAAAAAAATGTACAATTCAGAAATGATGTGTGTATGATGATTTCCTTTGGTACACTTTGTTTGGAATGTTGCAATACCACATCCAGCAGTAGTCTGCCAACATATGTTTAATTCACAAACTTGGTAATAATTTCCATTGACAATGTCTTAATAGATTGCTAGGCACCATGTGTCAATGTTTTCAGCAAAAAGTCCAAATGCAAATGCAAGAAATGAAGCAACATTAAGACATACTATTTCTTTATGTGCCTCAAGTAGTTTCTGATCTTCTTCATATGGAGACCTGAGGCTACCCAAAAAGTTTCCCTAAAGCCATTTGAAAGCTTGTCATGCTTTTGTTGTTATTTTTGGTTTTTAGGAGCATTGGCAACTAAGGCCATATTGCTCCGGGGATATGCGGTGGTCATTTGCTGACCTTTCCGCATCCTCCGTATTGGATGGTCACACGGGATCGAACCCCGGTCGAGTCATGCTTTTAGTTCTAATACACCGAAACATTTTTTCAAAGCTCTCATCCTAAAAACCTTTCTGATTTTTGGCTCCACAAAAATTCTTTCATGATTTGTGGTACTGATCTTTTTGGAAAATTCTCGCTTAGGTAATAAAATCCTCTTGTATTCATCTGACCCACTCCTTTCAAAACTCTTCATTAAACCAAGTTTAATGTGGAGAGGCTGTTTGTACGGTTTAGGAATATCAGCAACTTAGCCCATGTTGCACTGTTTTTAATGCCTGTTGAATGTGCATTTATGGGTCTATTTGCACTTGGTGACCTGGAGTAACTCATGGAGGAAAACCTAATCCACTCTGGTTGAGATTGGCTAACTGAAGCCTCAAAAAGGACTTTAGAAATCATTCATCTCATCTTTGATAAACAGCTTCAGCTGTAATATGTCTTCATTGGGATTGTACTTAGGATTAGCTGATGTTCTCGGGTCTCCACCAATCACACCATCATATTCCACATCATCTTCTAAAGAATCTAGTCAATGCTGGGGAGGTACCAGAATTGGCATACTATCATTGTGAGGGACTGTTCTCATTGTTGAATCCTCAATCTTGTGCTTATTCTTCATTTCACGCTACAAAAGTAAAAATAACCACCATTGTCTTTTTTTTTTTTTTTTTTTTTTTTTGGCTCCCTCCATTCCATATCATGGGTATTGCAAATGGCATACACTTTTCCTTTTGATGAACCAATCACGTAATCTATTCAAACAAGTGATACAAATAACAAGTGATACAAATAACAAAGCACAGTGGAATCTTGTATGTTCATGCTTGGCATGTTTTTCCCACATTGTATAATGATTTTTCAGAAACCTGTCTTATTCTTATTAACTATACATACAAAGATCCTTTCATCCCATTTATGATTCTCACTTAGGACACTTAAATTTCCTTCAGGTACAAGCAGCCTTCACTTTAACCGACCATGTTTCCTAAAGGTTAATAATGCCCTTTATATAATGCCTGTGAGCAAAGATTCTAAGATGTTGCTGAAACAAGCTGACAAGTAAAAATTCTCAGCATTTGGGCCAATATCTCGCACGTGCAGAGCAGCTAGCTATAACTTACTGGGAAATTGCCAGCAGTAAGTCTTGTCTTCTAAGATTTCAAATGAACACACTGAACGAAGAGGCCATCGCCTGAAATCTCAACTATTTATTCTAAGCCAGGTGCCAGAATCATTCCTTGTGGTTCTCTGTTCTCTGTTGTTCCTATTTAGCTGTGCAGCCTTCATAATGGAGAAGCAAGTTAGGACAAATCACAAATGCCTTAAAACTGAAAATCATATAAGTAGACAATCTTCATGTGAAGAATGTGCATATTGCATGAATGCTGAACATCCATGTGTCTACAATAGCGTCCAAAGTGTCCAAAAAAATACAATAGTGTCCAAAGGGAAGAAAACTGAGAAAAGTGAAATTGCATTCAAAGATGGAGTAAGCAAAAACAAAACACATACAGGAAGAGCAACATCCAGAGCATGAGGAAGTGTTGCTGAAATGGTTCAAGAAGGCCATGAATTGAACATAGTTGACAAAAGTGTGGTTCAATCAAAGGCAGCTGATTTAATCCAAGTAATGGGGCTAGATAATTTTAAGGCAGCGAATGGCTGGATAAAATGATTTAAGAAGATACAAAATGGAGAAGCTTGCACTAATGGTGATAGGGAAAGAAAAATGTGTGCAATGTACATCCCTTTCCTTACGCTTGTTATTCCACTAAATTATGGACAACACTGTTTGTTTTTTAATTTTTAAAAGCATTAGATGCCAAGATGGGGTCAAAGAGAAAAAATTCTCTTTGCAGACACCTTGTATTTGCAGTAAAATGATGTTCCTCCCAGCCACCTGTACAAGTCACTTTCAACATCTTTTCAGCATGTGAAACAAAATTATAGAAGGATCCCATAAAGAACACACTTATCTGCAAAAACACCTAAACCTTCCAAAAATTTCATTTCACAAATATACGTGGTCCTGGTTTAAATCTCAATGAGGTCTATTTACACTTACAGTGTGCCAAGTCTCAATTACTTTTTCTGACAGAATCCCAATTATCAGTAGCTTCAAACACTGATCATTTCAGTAGTCCTAATTATTCACTGCACAATTCCTTTTGCTTCAAAGGCAGTACTTGTGCATATAGCTACTCTGATATTCCTGTCAAAGACTATCTTCTCTGTCTTAATTTGGAATCTCCCCTTTTCGACCTGCTCTGCCTTAAAATCTCTCTATCTCATTGTCAAATTCATCTGTTAGCTCTACTGTCTCCAAACTCTGCTAATCACTGGACTTCTCTGATTTCCTTTCTTTTAAACATGATTTTCTCCAATCCAACTTTCCTAACATTGAGGTAATTTTCCTTGGCAATTTTAACATTTACAACTCCAGCTGGCTTCAGTTTTCTAGTCACATGGATTCAGATGGTCAAGATGCTGAGGCTTTTGTGATTATGAATGACCTTGCACACATTGTTCATTTAACTACTAGGCAATCCTAACCAACACTTGATAATTTTTCTCATGAGCAACCCTTCAAAGTACATGATTGAGGTGAGTATTCCTACAAGCACCTCACATCACGACTTGGTGATGGTCTCTTCTCTAATGGAGTCTTTCTCTCATGGCCATTCTCAGCCTCGTGTTGGCATTACAAGAATGTGAAATGGTATGAGTTGTGAGATTCCTGTTCTTCATTTTCTTGGTTAGATTACTGTTTTGAATTGACTGAAGTAATGTTTACTCAGATTGCATCAGTGAAATTTTTGTTGGTGGGGATGAAATCCTTTATTGCATATTCAACCTAAAAATCTTTCTTTATCTAAACCTTAGTTTTCCAAAAAATGTACTAAGACTGTTCAAGATAAGTATAGAAACGTAATATAAAATATATCACGTCTCTAAATTAATTGTATTTTACAGTTAATCTGCCCATTTTACCTGAAATGGAGGGGGGGGGGGGGAACAATCCATCCAATTCTCACTCGATATCAGATACATCCAGTTATGATGCATAAAAAAGACCATGAAAGTTCCTCTCAGCCTGAAGAGAATCATATAATGGACATAGATATAAATAACAAATCATTTTGTTTATAACCATTACACTTACAAATATAAAAAAAAAACAAAAAAAACAAATAAAGCAGTCTGTATTGCTGCTGATAACACAATTATAGATTGCTATATCATTCCTGTCAGCAAAGACAGTCCTAACAATTCTGTTGCATGCCACAGATAGTAGTAGTAGTGGCATGTGATGCAAGAAAGCAAGTGTATGAGCTTATGCAGCATCAGCATAAAAAAAAAAAAAAAAAAATTCCAAAACAATTCTCTCTAAATGTTTCTCCTGTTCCTTCTTAAATTTATTTAACCTATCAACTTCCACAATGACAGATGGAAGTTTGTTAAAGCAATTAACCACCCGCTCGCTAAAGGCAAATTTCCACACATCTATTCTACATCTGTCTTTCCTCAATTTGAATTTATGCCCCCTTAGGTTCGTAATTTGAACAAGTGGTAGAATCCCATCAGAATTCAGCATGCTCAACCCATTCAAGGCCTTATACACCTCAATCAGATCACCTCGCAGGTGCCTAGTCTCCAGCCACTGCAATTTGCAGAACTTAAGCTTCGCTTGGTAAGAGGATCCCCTTCATTCCCCTCACCAATCTTGATGCCCTTCTCTGTACCCACTCAAACAAATCTGCATCCTTCCTAAAATGAGGCCTCCAGACCTGTAAGCAGTACTCAAGGAGTGGCCTGACCATTGCATTATACAGAGGGACAATCACCTCCTTTTCCCTGCTATCAAAATTGCTGTCAATGTATATCATTGAAAAAACCCCATGACCTGCCCTGGCAGCATTGCTCAGAAAACTTCATATTTGACTGCACGATTACTCCCAGGTCTTTTTCATTTTCTACCACTTTAAGTGTAGTATCACACAGTTGGTACGTTTCTCTGGGGTTACTTCAACCCATATGCAGTACTTTGCATTTGTCAATGTTAAACTTCAGTTACCATTTCTCAGCCCATCTGCCCAAATTTTTCTAGATCCTGTTGCAGTAGAACACTGCCATTACTGTCATTAACAACCCTGCCAACCTTTGTATTATCTGCAAACTTCGACACTAAGCCTGATATACCTTCATCAATATCATTGATAAATATACAAAACAACAGTGGACCCAACACCGAACCCTGTGGGACTCCACTAATAACATTAGTCCAAGAAGAGCAGCACCCATTGATTACCACCCTCTGTCTTCTCGCACTTAACCATCCTTTTATCCATTGTAGCAACTTACCCTTAATACCATTCTGCTCCAATTTGTACAGTAGTCTTCCATGCACAACAGTGTCAAAAGCTTTCCTGAAATCCAAGTATATGATGTCAAAATTATTTTTTGCATCCAGTTCCTTTGTAACCACATCATAATATCTAATCAAATTTGTCAGACAAGACTTTCCCTTAACAAACCCATGCTGTATCTGAATTATTGCTGCAGTCTTGTCTAGATGATCCTGCAATGCATCTTTAACCAGTGACTCCATTATTTTACCTGAAACAGAAGTTAAACTAACTGGTCTGTAATTACTTGCGTCACCCTGCGATCCCCCTTTGTGAATCCCGCAGATGTTCTATATTGAACATCTTTGTAAAATAATAAGAGAAGTTTACCTCGATATAGTATGTAGAACACTTCCGTATGATACTCTCCAGAAATTAAAACAAAAAAATTGAAAAACTTACATTAGAGTAATAAATAATTCAAAAAATTATTAATCAATTTAACACAATAAAACTCAATTTAACAAGATTAAAAATCAATTTAATGCAATTAAAAATAAGAAAATTAATTAAGAGAATTTAACAAAAAAAATTGCAAAACGATTTTCCTTCCTTCTGGAACCAAACCAGTCCGTCTTTCAGAGGGGCACGGACCG